>NC_030685.2:87674047-87873480 GCF_000004195.4 Xenopus tropicalis | reverse complement strand
TTAAGCTCCCACTAATTACTAATCACCTACTGTAGGGAGCAACAAACCGGCTAATTGGGGGGCTACTCACAGCCCTGCAGGGGTAGTCACGGCGAGACTGCACTTTCCTTAGTCCATGTTATGTAAAGACATACAGGTTCTGGCCATGAAAATATGGCATTCACATGTGAAATACATGGAATTGGTACTGTATTTATCCCGCTGTGGGTTCTGGGGTATTATACATGGAATTGGCACTGTATTTATCCTGCTGTGGGTTCTGGGTATTTATACATAGAATTGGCGCTGTATTTATCTGCTGTGGGTTCTGGGGTATTTATACATGGAATTGGCACTGTATTTATCCCGCTGTGGGTTCTGGGGTATTATACATGGAATTGGCGCTGTATTTATCCTGCTGTGGGTTCTGGGGTATTATACATGGAATTGGCACCTGTATTTATCTGCTGTGGGTTCTGGGGTATTATACATGGAATTGGCACTGTATTTATCTTGCTGTGGGTTCGGGGTATTATACAATGGAATTGGCACTGTATTTTATCTGCTGTGGGTTTCTGGGTATTATACATGAATTGGCACTGTATTTATCTGCTGTGGGTTCTGTGGTATTATACATTGGAATTGGCACTGTATTTATCCTGCTGTGGGTTTCTGGGTATGATACATGGAATTGGCACTGTATTATCCTGCTGTGGGTTCTGTGGGTATTATACATGGAATTGGCACTGTATTTATCCCGCTGTGGGTTCTGGTGGTATTATACATGGAATTGACTCTGTATTTATCTGCTGTGGGTTCTGGGGTATTATACATGGAATTGGCACTGTATTTATCTGCTGTGGGTTCTGGGTATATACATGGAATTGGCACTGTATTTATCTGCTGTGGGTTCTGGGGTATGATACATGGAATTGGCACTGTATTTATCCCGCTGTGGGTTCTGGGTATTATACATGGAATTGACTCTTGTATTTATCTGCTGTGTGGGTTCTGGGGTATTATACATGGGAATTGGCACTGTATTATATCTGCCTGTGGGTTCTGGGTATTAACATGGAATTGGCACTGTATTATCTGCTGTGGGTTCTGGGGTATTATACATGGAATTGGCGTGTATTTATCCTGCTGTGGGTTCTGGGGTATTATACATGGAATTGCCCTGTATTTATCCTGCTGTGGGTTCTGGGGTATTATACATGGAATTGCCCCTGTATTTATCCTGCTGGTGGGGTTCTGGGGTATTGATACATGGAATTGCCCCTGTATTTATCCCGCTGTGGGTTCTGGGGTATTATACATGGAATTGGCACTGTATTTATCCCGCTGTGGGTTCTGGGTATATATACATGGAATTGCCCCGTATTTATCCTGCTGTGGGTTCTGGGGTATTATACATGGAATTGGCACTGTATTTATCCCGCTGTGGTTCTGGGGTATTATACATGGAGATGGCACTGTATTTATCTGCTGTGGGTTCTGGGGTATTATACATGGAATTGGCACTGTATTTATCCGTGGTTCTGGGATTATACATGAATTGCACTGTTATTTATCCTGCTGTGGGTTCTGGGGTTATTATACATGGAATTGGCACTGTATTTATCCTGCTGTGGTTCTGGGGTATTATACATGGAATTGGCACTGTAATTTATCCTGCGTGGGTTCTGGGTATTATACATGGAATTGGCACTGTATTTATCTGCTGTGGGTTCTGGGTATTATACATGGAATGGCACTGTATTTATCCTGCTGTGGGTTCTGGGTATTATACATGGAATTGCGCTGTATTTATCCTGCTGTGGGTTCTGGGTATTATACATGGAATTGGCGCTGATATTTATCCCGCTGTGGGTTCTGGGTATTATACATGGAATTGGCCCTGTATTTATCCCGCTGTGGGTTCTGGGGTATTAAACTGGAATTGGCACTGTATTTATCCCGCTGTGGGTTCTGGGGTATTGTACATGGAATTGGCACTGTATTTATCCTGCTGTGGGTTTCTGGGGTATTATACATGGAATGGCACTGTATTTATCCTGCTGTGGGTTCTGGGGTATTATACATGGAATTGGCACTGTATTTATCCCGCTGTGGGTTCTGGGGTATTGTACATGGAATTGGCCCTGTATTTATCTGCTGGGTTCTGGGGTATTATACATGGAATTGGCACGTATTTATCCCGCTGTGGGTTCTGGGTATTATGCATGGAATGGCACTGTAGTTTATCTGCTGTGGGTCTTTGGGGTATTATACATGGAATTGCACTGTATTTATCCGCTGTGGGTTCTGGGGTATTATACATGGAATTGGCACTGTATTTATCTGCTGGGGTTCTGGGGTATTATACATGGAATTGGCACTGTATTTATTCCTGCTGTGGGTTCTGGGGTATATACATGGAATTGGCACTGTATTTATCTGCTGTGGTTTCTGGGGTATTATACATGGAAATTGGCACTGTATTTATCTGCTGTGGGTTCTGGGGTATTATACATGGAATTGGCACTGTATTTATCCTGCTGTGGGTTCTGGGGTATTATACATGGAATTGGCACTGTATTTATCCCGCTGTGCGTTCTGGGGTATTATACATGGAATTGGCACTGTATTTATCCTGCTGTGGGTTCTGGGTATTTATGCATGGAATTGGCACTGTATTTATCCTGCTGTGGGTTCTGGGGTATTATACATGGAATTGGCACTGTATTTATCCTGCTGTGGGTTCTGGGGTATTATACATGAATTGGCACTGTATTTATCCTGCTGTGGGTTCTGGGGTATTATACATGGAATTGGCACTGTATTTATCCTGCTGTGGGTTCTGGGTATTATACATGGAATTGGCACTGTATTTATCTGCTGTGGGTTCTGGGGTATTATACATGGAATTGGCACTGTATTTATCTGCTGTGGGTTCTGGGGTATATATACATGGAATTGGCACTGTATTTATCCTGCTGTGGGTTCTGGGTATTATACATGGAATTGCGCACGTATTTATCCCGCTGTGGGTTCTGGGTATTATACATGGAATTGGCACTGTATTTATCCCGCTGTGGGTTCTGGGGTATTATACATGGAATTGGCACTGTATTTATCCTGCTGTGGGTTCTGGGGTATTATACATGGAATTGGCACTGTATTTATCCTGCTGTGGTTCTGGGGTATTATACATGGAATTGGCACTGTATTTATCCCGCTGTGGGTTCTGGGGTATTATAAATGGAATTGGCCCTGTATTTATCCCACTGTGGGTTCTGGGGTAATATTACATGAGATTGGCACTGTATTTATCCTGCTGTGGGTTCTGGGGTATTATACATGGAATTGGCACTGTATTTATCCTGCTGTGGGTTCTGGGTATTATACATGGAATTGGCACTGTATTTATCCCGCTGTGGTTCTGGGGTATTATACATGGAATTGGCACTGTATTTATCCCGCTGTGGGTTCTGGGGTATATACATGGAATTGGCACTGTATTTATCCCGCTGTGGGTTCTGGGGGTATTATAAATGGAATTGGCCCTGTATTATCCCACTGTGGGTTCTGGGTATTATACATGGAATTGGCGCTGTATTTATCCTGCTGTGGGTTCTGGGTATATACATGGAATTGGCACTGTATTTATCCTGCTGTGGGTTCTGGGGTATTATACATGGAATTGGCGCTGTATTATCCTTGCTGTGGGTTCTGGGGTATTATACATGGAATTGGGCGCTGTATTTATCCTGCTGTGGGTTCTGGGGTATTATACATGGAATTGGCACTGTATTTATCCCGCGTGGGGTTCTGGGTATTATACATGGAATTGGCGCTGTATTTATCCTGCTGTGGGTTCTGGGTATTATACATGAATTGGCACTGTATTTATCCTGCTGTGGGTTCTGGGGTATTATACATGGAATTGGCACTGTATTATCCCGCTGTGGGTTCTGGGGTATTATAAAATGGAATTGGCCTGTATTTATCCACTGTGGGTTCTGTGGGTATTATACATGGAATTGGCACTGTATTTATCCTGCTGTGGGTTTCTGGGTATTATACATGGAATTGGCACTGTATTTATCTGCTGTGGGTTCTGGGGTATATACATGGAATTGGCCACTGTATTATCCTGCTGTGGGTTCTGCGGTATTATACATGGAATTGGCGCTGTATTTATCCTGCTGTGGGTTCTGGGTATTATACATGGAATTGGCGCTGTATTATCCCGCTGTGGGTTCTGGGGTATTATACATGGAATTGGCCCTGTATTTATCCCGCTGTGGGTTCTGGGGTATTAAACATGGAATTGGCACTGTATTTATCCCGCTGTGGGTTTCTGGGGTATTGTACATGGAATTGGCACTGTATTTATCCTGCTGTGGGTTCTGGGGTATTATACATGGAATTGGCACTGTATTTATCCTGCTGTGGGTTCTGGGGTATTATACATGGAATTGGCACTGTATTTATCCCGCTGTGGGTTCTGGTATTGTACTGGAATTGGCCCTGTATTTATCTGCTGTGGGTTCTGGGGTATTATACATGGAATTGGCACTGTATTTATCCCGCTGTGGTTCTGGGGTATTATGCATGGAATTGCACTGTATTTATCTGCTGTGGGTTCTGGGGATTATACATGGAATTGGCACTGTATTTATCCCGCTTGTGGTTCTGGGGTATTATACATGGAATTGGCACTGTATTTATCTGCTGTGGGTTCTGGGGTATTATACATGGAATTGGCACTGTATTTATCCTGCTGTGGGTTCTGGGGTATTATACATGGAATTGGCACTGTATTTATCTGCTGTGGTTCTGGGTATTATACATGGAATTGGCCACTGTATTTATCTGCTGTGGGTTCTGGGGTATTATACATGGAATTGGCACTGTATTTATCCTGCTGTGGGTTCTTGGGGTATTATACATGGAATTGGCACTGTATTTACCCGCTGTGCGTTCTGGGGTATTATACATGGAATTGGCACTGTATTTATCCTGCTGTGGGTTCTGGGGTATTATGCATGGATTGGCACTGTATTTATCCTGCTGTGTTCTGGGGTATTATACATGGAATTGGCACTGTATTTATCCTGCTGTGGGTTCTGGGGTATTATACATGGAATTGGCACTGTATTATCCTGCTTGGGTTCTGGGGTATTATACATGGAATTGCACTGTATTTATCCGCTGTGGTTCTGGGGTATTATACATGGAATTGGCACTGTATTTATCTGCTGTGGGTTCTGGGGTATTAATACATGGAATTGGCACTGTATTTATCTGCTGTTGGGTTTCTGGGTATTATACATGGAATTGGCACTGTATTTATCCTGCTGTGGGTTCTGGGTATTATACATGGAATTGGCACTGTATTTATCCCGCTGTGGCGTTCTGGGGTATTATACATGGAATTGGCACTTGTATTTATCCCGCTGTGGGTTCTGGGGTAATTATACATGGAATTGGCACTGTATTTATCCTGCTGTGCGGTTCTGGGTATATATACATGGAATTGGCACTGTATTTATCCTGCTGTGGGTTCTGGGGTATTATACATGGAATTGGCACTGTATTTTATCCCGCTGTGGGCTTCTGGGGTATTATAAATGGAATTGGCCCTGTATTTATCCCACTGTGGGTTCGTGGGGTATTATACATGGAATTGGCACTGTATTTATCCTGCTGTGGGTTCTGGTGTATATACATGAATTGGCACTGTATTTATCCTGCTGTGGGTTCTGGGTATTATACATGGAATTGGCACTGTATTTATCCCGCTGTGGGTTCTGGGGTATTATACATGGAATTGGCACTGTATTTATCCCGCTGTGGGTTCTGGGTATTATACATGGAATTGGCACTGTATTATCCTGCTGTGGGTTCTGGGGTATACATGGAATTGGCACTGTATTTATCCTGCTGTGGGTTCTGGGGTATTATACATGGAATTGGCACTGTATTTTATCCCGCTGTGGGTTCTGGCGGTATTATAAATGGAATTGGCCCTGTATTTATCCCTGTGGGTTCGGGTATTATACATGGAATTGGCACTGTATTTATCCTGCTGTGGGTTCTGGGTATTATACATGGAATTGGCACTGTATTTATCTGCTGTGGTTCTGGGGTATTATACATGGAATTGGCACTGTATTTATCCTGCTGTGGGGTTCTGGGTATTATACATGGAATTGGCACTGTATTTATCCTGCTGTGGGTTCTGGAGGGTATTATACATGGAATTGGCACTGTATTTATCCTGCTGTGGGTTCTGCGGGTATTATACATGGAATTGGCACTGTATTTATCCTGCTGTGGGTTCTGGTATTATACATGGAATTGGCACTGTATTTATCCTGCTGTGGGTTCTGGGGTATTATACATGGAATTGGCACTGTATTTATCCTGCTGTGGGTTCTGGGGTATTATACATGGATTTGGCACTGTATTTATCTGCTGTGGGTTCTGGGTATTATACTGGAATTGGCCTGTATTTATCCTGCTGTGTTCTGGGTATTATACATGGAATTGGCACTGTATTTATCCCGCTTGTGGTTCTGGGGTATTATACATGGAATTGGCACTGTATTTATCCTGCTGTGGGTTCTGGGGTATTATACATGGAATTGGCCCTGTATTTATCCCACTGTGGGTTCTGGGGTATTACTTGATACTTGTTCTCTGGTAACTCAGGGGTTAATAATATCAGGCTCATTTTCTATTTGCTGATAAAGCTGCAATACAAGACAACAGGGTTTCATAACATTTTAATCCCGCACTCGGCAATCAGATGGGATTCTGCGTGACCTATATTTGGGTCACAAATCTCGGAATTAATAAATGTATTCTTTAAGCGACTCTGACAGCAGGTAATCAGGGAGATTAGGGGCCTCGCAATGTGCCTGAAACTTCTCTATCCAATAACTGATGGGAGGGAAATGAAATGACAACGGAAATCTGTTCGATCATATTAGTAGGGAACTGTCTTATTAAAATGGTTATTAATAATACGAACGGGGAGTCATCTGATCTGTGGCATCTAATAATATATTGTACCCTGTATATTAGGTACCTACCTAGTGCTACCAACCCCTATTTCTGTAGGGAAATGAGAGCAGGGCAGGCAGTAACCCTTCCAACACTTTCCCCTGTCTCTGCCCCTATATATTAGGTACCTACCTAGTGCTACCAACCCCTATTTCTGTAGGGAAATGAGAGCAGGCAGGCAGTAACCCTTCAACACTTTCCCCTGTCTCTGTCCCTATATATTAGGTACCTACCTAGTGCTTACCAACCCCTATTTCTGTAGGGAAATGAGAGCAGGGCAGGCAGTAACCCTTCCAACACTTTCCCCTGTCCTGCCCCTATATATTAGGTACCTACCTAGTGCTACCAACCCCTATTTCTGTAGGGAAATGAGAGCAGGGCAGGGCAGTAACCCTTCCAACACTTTCCCCTGTCTCTGCCCCTATATATATTAGGTACCTACCTAGTGCTACCAACCCCTATTTCTTGTAGGGAAACTGAGAGCAGGGCAGCAGTACCCTTCCAACACTTTCCCTGTCTCTGCCCCTTATATTAGGTACCTACCTAGTGCTACCAACCCTATTTCTGTAGGGAAATGAGAGCAGGGCAGGCAGTAACCCTTCCAACACTTTCCCCTGTCTCTCGTCCCTATATATTAGGTACCTACCTAGTGCTACCACCCCTATTTCTGTAGGGAAATGAGAGCAGGGCAGGCAGTAACCCTTCCAAACACTTTTCCCTGTCCTTGCCCCTATATATTAGGTACCTACCTAGTGCTACCAACCCCTATTTCTGTAGGGAAATGAGAGCAGGGCAGGCAGTAACCCTTCCAACACTTTCCCTGTCTCTGCCCCTATATATTAGGTACCTACCTAGTGCTACCAACCCCTATTTCTGTAGGGAAATGAGAGCAGGGCAGGCAGTAACCCTTCCAACACTTTCCCCTGTCTCTGCCCCTATATATTAGGTACCTACCTAGTGCTACCAACCCCTATTTCTGTAGGGAAATGAGAGCAGGGCAGGCAGTAACCCTTCCAACACTTTCCCCTGTCTCTGCCCCTATATATTAGGTACCTACCTAGTGCTACCAACCCCTATTTCATAAGAAAGAGACTGTGGGTGTTCAGGATACAGAGTGGGGTCTCGGCTCTGGGGGGGGGGAGCGCTCACATATCTGTCCCTGGGTAACAAGCCAATCTGTGACAATCTGCCAGGACCAGATAATAAAGCAGGAGGCTCGGGGAAGGTCAGTAGTAATTTTAGTTCTGTCCAGTCTGGTTTATTGCGAGACAGAACATTCTGGGAGAAATGAGAGTTGGGGGCAGTTTAATGATAGCCCTTCGGAGAGCGGCACGATCAGGGGCCACGGGGACGAGATTAAGAAACCTTCCAGATTTACAAAAAGATACAGCGTCTCTCGGTCGGTCGGTGAATCCAATTTGTTTGTGTCTAAATAAAAGATTTTGCTCCAATTGTATTATTATTATTATCAGTGAGAGCAGCAGGGTTTGCCCAGGAGTTTCCTCTGCAGCTCAAACAAACTGGGATTAAAGGGGAAGTTGAGCCACTTTCTTTCTAATCTGTAACCTTGTTATGGGCTAAGGGGGCCCAGCCTGAAGGCCAGTTAGGGGGGGATTTGGGGTGAGTGCTTATTTGTGCCCTGGGTACCCCTGGAACTATAGCGGGGTGACTGTTACCCCAATGTTTCTATATATCTGTAACCTTGTTTATGGGCTAAGGGGGCCCAGCCTGAAGGCCAGTTAGGGGGGATTTGGGTGAGGTGCTTATTTGTGCCCTGGTACCCCTGGAACTATAGCGGGGTGACTGTTACCCCAATGTTTCTATATATCTGTAACCTTGTTATGGGCTAAGGGGGCCCAGCCTGAAGGCGTTAGGGGGATTTGGGGTGAGTGCTTATTTGTGCCCTGGGTACCCTGGAACTATAGCGGGGTGACTGATATACCCCAATGTTTCTATATATCTGTAACCTGTTAGGGCTTAGGGGGCCCAGCCTGAAGGCCAGTTAGGGGGATTTGGGTGAGTGTTATTTGTGCCTGGGTACCCCTGGAACTATAGCGGGGTGACTGTTACCCCAATGTTTCTATATATCTGTAACCATGTTATGGGCTAAGGGGGCCCAGCCTGAAGGGCCAGTTAGGGGGGGATTTCGGGTGAGTGCTTTTTGCGCCCTGGGTACCCTGAGAACTATAGCGGTGACTGTACCCCAATGTTTCTATATATCTGTAACCTTGTTATGGGCTAAGGGGGCCCAGCCTGAAGGCCAGTTAGCGGGGGGATTGGCGTGTGTGCTATTTGTGCCCAGGTAAGTGCGGCTTCGTTAGAAGACCCTAAGGGACCCCCAGGGGATCTCATGAGTCCGAGTATCGGAGAGAAGCGGCTGCTCCGGAGCCGACACGTTACGGTTCCTGTCTGGTTGATAAGGGAGGATTAAACGAGAATGATAAATTAACACTGGGAGATAAGAGAACGAGAGGAAGGCGGAATCCATCTCACGATTAATTAACATCTTCGCAACAAAGCCGCATTGGTTCATGTTCAATTCGCGCGATTTTGTAACGTGATTCTAATTTTTGTTAATGGAGACAGAGATCCTTTTATCTTGTACCCGGCCCCGAGTTTTATATTGTTTCATTTCTGTGCGTTTTGTACTGACGAGAAAAGCATTTACATGAAAATGTTAATTATATTGCTATGAGATTATTAGATTGGATTAGAACAATGAGAAAATCTATTAATGTGGCGATATATGGCCCCGGCCCAGTGCGAAAATATAGAGTATGGGTGACTGCTAATATCCTTATCATTTACAGTAGGGGTACATTATCCCTTATAATACATGAGTGATACTCGAGTTTCCCTGTTATAACTCAGCCTGCAGCCTTGTGCCTTTATATGGGCACAGAACCCTCAGTGACTGCTAATATCCTTATATAATCTCTCTCTTTCGGCTTATAAACTATGGGGCCCAACTGGGACCATTTTGGTGGGGCCCCCCTATATAACATGTTGCCGACTGGCACAGGGTTCCAGGACTGGGTGGGCAAATAGGCCCTGCCTCTTCCTCTCTGTAACCCCGCCTTTCCACCTCTCTTGTTCCATTGGCCGCCCACATTTCATGGCACAATGTGGCCCCCAAGCACTGGGCACTGAGTCAGGGGTCCTTTTGGGCCCAATAGGTCCAATTGGCCTAAGGCCGGCGCTGCTATCTGGATGTGGCCCTGATAGCGTTGGATACAATCATGGGAAAACAAAGTGCATTGTGGGTGATTAGCGAATGAATCAATGTTTCAATGTGACTTTAACTTCCTGCTCCCAAGTAGGTTAATCCTTTATTAATTCCCATCATCCCCTTAATTCCTTCGTTAGTCAGTTCCTGCCGTACGGACTCATTATGGGGCCTCTCATGTGCGAGTCTTACTGGGTTTCTCATTAACTGGGGGGGATCAGAGTCTGGAAATTCAATGGGGGCCGAGGGGGGGGGGGTCAATAGGATCCTTCATTATTTATATTTCTGTTTGTATCTCCCTGGGCGAAGCATCGACCCCTGAAAGTCACGTAGATGAAATGCTCGTTGGGCCGAGGGGCTGGGGTGGGTTCCATGGGGGGGTCCGGCTTTATCTGCCTCTCATTCATCACATACAGAGGGGCAGGATTCTAATTACTGGGGGCGGTGCCAGAACAGAGGGGCCCCCGGCAACGTGGGAAAGAAGTGGTGGGAAGGGCGTTTCATCATTGAAGAACATTCAACCCAAGCCGACAACTCAAGACTGTACCGATCCAAGACTAAATATTGATCAACTATTGCTATTGGTCGGCCAATCTTGTGCCCAAGACCAAAGTAATAGAATGAAGAATTGGTTTAAGGACAGAGAACCCATGAATGATAGAAGCAGGTTGAAATAGAATGATGGGTTGGGTTCCAGTGCGTTGGGTTGGGTTCCAGTGTGTTGGGTTGGGTTCCAGTGCGTTGGGTTGGGTTCCAGTGTGTTGGGTTGGGTTCCAGTGCGTTCGGTTGGGTTCCAGTGTGTTGGGTTGGGTTCCAGTGGGTTGGGTTGGATTGGGTTCCAGTGAGTTGGGTTTGGTGGGGTTGCCATACTGACTGTTCCTGCTATGCCCTTATTAAAGCTACATGCTCCACCAGAAAACCCCAAAGGCTGCCGGTTGGGCCATAAAGGGCCGGCGCAAGGCACGTTGGCTCCCAGCCTAGGGGTCACTGGATAATGAGATTCCCTTGTGCACAAAGGCAAAGTGACGCTGGAACAGGAGCCCCATCCCTGTAGCCAGAAGCCGTCCCTGGAGCTGGGAACGTGGGGAGCCTGATTGCCCTCATATAAAATGGTGAGTGAATCTGCCCCCATGTCCCAAAGGGCGGCATAGGGGGAGCAACAGGGAAGTATCGGGGAAGCAACGGGGAAGTAATGGGGGAGCAAAAGGGAAGTAATGGGGAAGCAATTGGGAAGTAATGGGGGAGCAAAAGGGAAGTAATGGGGAAGTAACGGAGGAGCAATGGGGAAGTAATGGGGGAGCAATGGGAAAGTAATGGGGAGTAATGGGGAAGTAATTGGGGAGCAACAGGGAAGCAATGGGGAAGTAATGGGGGAGCAACGGGGAAGCAATGGGGAAGTAATGGGGGAGCAAAAGGGAAGTAATGGGGAAGTAACGGGGGAGCAATGGGGATATAATTGGGGGAGTAATGGGGAAAGTAACGGGGAGTAATGGGGGAGTAATGGGGAAGTAACGGGGGAGCAATGGGGAAGTAATGGGGGAGTAATGGGGGAGTAATGGGGGAAGTAACGGGGGAGTAATGGGGAAGTAACGGGGGAGTAATGGGGAAGTAACGGGGGAGTAATGGGGGAGTAACGGGGGAGTAATGGGGGAGTAATGGGGAATAACGGGGAGTAATGGGGGAGTAACGGGGAAGTAATGGGGGAGTAACGGGGAAGTAATGGGGAAGTAACGGGGGAGTAACGGGGAAGTAACGGGGAAGTAAACGGGGGAGTAACGGGGGAGTACGGGGGAGTAACGGGGAAGTAACGGGGAAGTAACGGGGAGTAACGGGGAAGTAACGGGGGAGTAACGGGGAAGTAACGGGGGAAGTAACGGGAAGTAATGGGGAAGTAACGGGGAGTAACGGGGAAGTAACGGGGGAGTAATGGGGGAGTAATGGGGAAGTAACAGGGGAGTAATGGGGAAGTAACAGGGGAAGTAACGGGAGTAATGGGGAAGTAACAGGGGAGTAATGGGGAAGTAACGGAGTAACGGGGGAGTAATGGGGGAGTAACGGGGGAGTAATGGGGAAGTAACGGGGGAGTAACGGGGGAGTAATGGGGAAGTAACAGGGGAGTAACGGGGGAGTAATGGGGAAGTAACGGGGGAGCAATGGGGAAGTAACAGGGGAGTAACGGGGGAGTAATGGGGAAAGTAACGGGGAGCAATGGGGAAGTAACAGGGAGTAACGGGGGAGTAATGGGGGGGGAGTAACGGGGGAGTAACGGGGGAGTAACGGGGGAGCAATGGGAAGTAAACTTGGGGAGTAAACGGGGAGTAACGGGGAAGTAACGGGGGAGTAATGGGGAAGTAACGGGGGAGTAATGGGGAAGTAACGGGGGAGTAATGGGGAAGTAACAGGGAACTGCATTGTGCTATTTTTGACCATTGGATTTGGGTATTTGGAGATTTCAGAAGAATAATCACAATTTTTTCCCCTAAATTAGAATTGAATAAAATATCCAACTGCCCTTAGAGAGAAGATGCTGAGCAGAGAGGGGGTAAGAGAACTTGTCTGAAACTGCGAAAAGGGAAAGTTATCCCAAAGACTACAATATTGTCAGCCAATCAGATGTCAGTGTGAATATTTGCATATCTTCCGTAGCCTATGGCCAAGAGAGTTTAGCAATGAGAATACTTAAAGGGGCGGTAAAAGGGGTAGTTCACCTTTAAGTTAACTTTCAGTAGGTTATAGAATGGCCAATTCTAAACAACTTTTCAGTTGATCTTCCTTATTTATTTCCTTTAGTTTTGTGCCTCTTTGCAGCTTTCAAATGGGGGTCACTGACCCCGGCAGCCAAACCCTATTGCTCTGTGAATTGGCTCCTAAGTTTTTTTATGTGTTAGTTTGTTTAACTTTTTATCTTCCTTCTCTTTTCTAATAATCAGCCCCTCCCCTATTCCTATATCAGCCATCCCCACGTATTATATATCAGCTCCCTCCCTCGGCCATTGGGGGGGCAGGATTTTATCTATTCTCACAGTGGAGGGAGAAACATCCCATGTTACCATTCAGTTTTGTAAGTTTAATTGTTCAAATCGGGCGGGATCCTAGGAGAAAATTTAATTTCCTACCTCAAGTTTCCTTAGCAAAGCCAGGAGGGGTTTGGATGAGAGACTGGTCCGCACTATTCTATAATCCAGGGCCTCGTAGCTGAGTCCGAAGCTGACTATCTGCACACTCAGGCCGGTAGGTGGTCTGAGAGAGATAAACTTGAGATATAAGTGGGAGGTGAAAGACTGATAATATGCGCACATTATGAGAGTCCGAGGCGCCTCGTATGGGATATACAAGAAACTGATACAGGAAATAGACTGGATTTGTCACTACCTTTTCTCTCTGGAATGTATGTAAAATTCTCTATTTCCTCACTGTCAAGTGGTTCGGCCTCTGGAGGGTCGCAATAGGCAGTGGCCGAACTTAGCAGTCATATTGATTGGGCGTTTGGTGGGGGGGGGGCACAATGGCAGCCACTTACAGTATAATGATTGGGGCTGAAATACAGAAGGCTATTATGGCCGCTGAGTTGCATAAAGAGCCCGAGCGCAACCTGCGTGCAGTCGTGGAGCCCAGCAGGGGGCGGAGCTTAGCCCTCCTCATTTGGTGCCGCGGGACGCCCGGCGCTGATTGATGTTTCTGTGGAGACAAATCTATAAATACATCTTTTGTTACCGACTCCATGTGTTCGGGAAATTACAGAATGAAAAGAAAACACGGAAAATCATCTCCAAGTGCAGAACCGCCCCCCCCCCGGCTGCAAAATGAATTGTATTTATCCAGCAGGGAAAGACCTCCCCCTCTTCCACTAAACCACCTCTCTCAGAGGACATAAATAGCTGACCGATCCTAAATTTTAGTATTATTACATGAATTTACCCAATTATCTAAGGTTTTTGACTTTTTCATTGGATTTTTCATTTATCTATTTCATTGGTATTAGTTTGCATATTAATTGGTCGCCTCTTCTCTCTCTCTTGCAGTCTTTTCAATGTTTTTGGGTCGACGGGTGACGCTTCCGGGCAGTCTCTTAAATCCTCCTATTGCCTGTGGGAGGTCTCCGAGTTTTTATTGTTTATTTGTTACTTTTTAATTTCCTTATCTTTCTTGTTCCAGATTAGGTTCCCTTCCCCTATATCAATATAGCAGTCTTCCTCACCATTGGGAGGACGCAGCTTGCTGGTTACTAGTATTGGTAATCTTGGACGCCTTAGCCATTACCACCACTACAAAACTGGAAGAGTTGCTCAACGAAATTATTGAAAATTAAAGAATAACTACAAACAATTTATAACACTCGAAGACCAAATTTGCAAAACTGTCTCTTAGAAAATTATTCTGAGTTTATAGTTTTTGAACCTATTTTGGGCCTTCTCTTCTTGGGCTTTAACTGATCCTCTCTTTCAAGGCTTTCTTCCAAATGGGGGTCGACTGACCCCGCCAGCCAACTCCTTAATTTTTGCTCTTGTGAGGCTCTCCAGTTTTATTGTTTTGGTGTTTCAGCCCCGTACCTATTTCTATTTCAGTTAATTGAGTCTTAAGGGCCTCCGTGCTCCCTTCACAAGCTACGGGGTATGGTTGGGCCGTTTTATCAGGTGACCTCGCTTTCGCACCAACACATTTATCTCATTTTGGCCCGTTGCGGCTGGTTTGGCCTGAGCTTCTTTCTTCTCACCTTTCTGGCTTTTTCCCTGCTTCTCTGATCCAAGTCTTGTCTTTCCCTTTCGATCTTCGTCATTTCCCAGTACTGTGTATATGTTTTATCAGTGTGTGCCTGGTTCCACCCTCTGTGATGTCCGATAGGAGTGGTTTTCGGCAAGGTTCTTTGGCCGTGGTTTCGCTCAGGCCGGGTTGGGGCATGGGTTGGAAGTGGGCGGGGCATGGGTTGGGCGTGGTTGGAAGTGGGCGGGTTAGTGGTTGGGTGTGGGTTGGAAGTGGGCGGGTCAGGGTTGGGTTGGAAGTGGGCAGGTCAGGGTTGGGTGGGGTTGAAGTGGGTGGGTCAGGGGTTGGGCGTGGGTTGGAAGTGGGCGAGTCAGGGTTGGGTGTGGGTTGGAAGTGGGCGGGTCAGGGTTGGGTGTGGGTTGGAAGTGGGTGGGTCAGGGTTTGGGGCGTGGGTTGGAAGTGGGCAGGTCAGGTTGGTGTGGTGAGATTTTTGTTCACCGGGTTGGGCGTGGATTGGTTTAAGTGGGTCGATGTCTAGGGTTGGCGTGGGTTGGTTAGTGGGCAAGGGCATGGGTTTGGGCCGTGGGTTGGAAGTGGGGCGGGTTTATGGGTTTGGGTGTGGGGGTTGGAAGTGGCGGGTCACGGGTTTGGGTTTGTGATATGTGGGCTTAGGTTTCAGGGTGTTGGAGTGGGGGTTGGTTAAGTGGGGCTGGGGTTTCAGGGTTGGTTGCGTGGGCTTGGGGAGTTGGGCGATGTCTCTTAGGGTTGTGGGGTGTTGTGGGTTGGAAGCTGTGGGCAGTTGGTCAGGTGTATGGGTGGGGGTTGGAATGTGCGGTGGGTCAGGGTTGGGCGTTTGGGTTGGAAGTGGGCCGACGTCAGTGGTGTTGGGTGTCGTTGGGTTTGTTACGTTATAGTGGAAAATGAAGTGGCAGGTCAGGGTTGGGTGTGAGATTGTCAGGGTTGGGCGTGGATTGGAAGTGGGCGGGTCAGGGTTGGGTGTGGGTTGGAACTGGGCGGGTCAGGGTTGGGTGTGGTTGAATTGTGCGTGGGCCTCAGGTGTGGGTGTTGTGGCTGGGTCATGGGTTGGGTGTGGGTTTTGTATTTAGTGGGTGGGTCAGGTTGGTTGGGCGGGTCCAGGGCTTGGGCTGTTGGGTATGGCAAGTGGGGCGGGTCAGCGGTTGGGGCGTTTGTGTTGGAAGTGGTGCGGGTCAGGGTTGGGTGTGTTGGCGGGTCAGGTTGGGGTCGGGTTTGTTGAAGTGGGTGGGTTCAGGGTTGGGTGTGGTTGTTCGGGTCAGGTTGGGTTGTTGGTTTGAAGTGGCGAGTCAGGAGTTGGTGTTGGGTTTTTGGAAGTGGGTCGGAAAGTCAGGGTGGGTTGGTGGCGTTTGGAAGTGGGTTGGGTCAGGTTGTTTGGGTGTGCGCGGGTCAGGCGGTTGGCGTGTGTGGGTTTTGGAGTGGGCGATCTCACGCGGTTGGGCGTGGGTTGGAAGTGGCGGGTCAGGGTTGGGTGTGGGCGGGTCAGGGTTGGGTGTGGGTTGGAAGTTTTTGGGTTTTGGTGTCAGGGTATTGGGGTGGGCGGGTCAGTGGTTGGGTCGTGGGTTGGAAGTGGTGCGGTCGCCGGGGTTTGGTGTGTGGCGTGGATCAGGGCTTGGGGTGTGGGTTGGAAGGGGTGGGTTCAGGGTTCCCCATGGTACCTTGCCTCCGGGCGGGTCAGGGTTGGGTCTGTGGTGGAATGGGCGGGTCAGGGTTGCGGTTGTGGTCCTGTGAAGTGGGCGGCGTCAGGTCTGTTGGTTGGACTGGTGTTGAAGCTCCGGGTGGGCCTCAGAGTTGTTTTGGGTGTGGTGTTGGATAGTGGGCTGGGCTCAGGGTCTCGGGTGTGTTGGGATTGCGGAAGTGAGCGGCGCCTCCAGTTGTTTGTGCGCGCTCGGTTGTGGTTGTGTATACCGTTGATCCGCCCGGTTGGAGTTCACGGGTTTTGGCGCTCGTCCACTGTGGTCGAGTGCCCTAGGCGTTCCCGGCGCGTTGGATACTTGGACCACGTCGCGCATGAGTTTCAGGTGTTTCTCCCGCAGTGCCGTCCGTGGCCGTGTGGACGGTTGGGCCGCGCGTCACATGTGGTTGGCTGCCCTGTCTCCTCTGCTTTTGCGCCCAATTGTTGGGTTCTCCGCGGTCTTCAGGGTTGGGTTGTGGGTTGCGAAAGTGTGGTCGGCCGTTCATTTGGGTTGGTGTGTGTGGCTCTGGAAGTGGTTGGGTAGTGGTGGGTGTTC
This sequence comes from Xenopus tropicalis, assembly GCF_000004195.4. Lineage (NCBI taxonomy): Eukaryota > Metazoa > Chordata > Amphibia > Anura > Pipidae > Xenopus > Xenopus tropicalis. The sequence continues at coordinate 87,856,254 of NC_030685.2, read as the reverse complement.
GGGTTATTGGAACGCTGGGCGGGTCAGGAGTTGGCGTGGGTGAGTGTCGTCAGGGGTGGCGCCGTGCTTCGATCTGGTAAGTGGGTGATGTCCAGGTGTGTGGGTTCGCTCCTGGTCGCCTCTTCTTTTGGAAGTGGGCGGTCCACGCAGTTGGTTTTTCCTGATGGGTGTGGGGTTGGGCCACCAGTGGTGCACTTCGCATGTTCGCTAGCGGTCTCCGGTTGTTGTTTCCCCTTGGCGTTCTTTGTGTGGTTGAATGTCCCTGGCTGTGGTCAAGGGTTTGGTGTGCCTAGGTGTTCCTTTCTGGCAAGTGGGCCCTATCGGTTCTTTCTAGCTCGCCGTCTTTTACTTGTTTTCGCCCGTTTGGTCTTGTCGGGCGGGTATCGCGAAGTGCGTTTGGTTGGGGCTCCGCTTGTCGCGCGATAAAGGCCGTTGGTTTTTCGGGCCTGTCCGGCTTTGTGTACAGATCTTGGCAGTCAGCTCGTTATGGCCGCTTATGGGCGGTGGTCGGGTTGCGGAACGCTCGGGGCGTTTACGGTGGTTGTGTGTCGTCGACGCCTGTTAGGGTTTGGCCGGTTGTTTGTGGTGGCGAGCGTTTGGAAGTTTTGTGGTGGGTCGCACGGCGTTCTGGTGGGTGCGGGCGGCGCAGCCCGGTACGAGGGTGGGCACCGGCTGGGTTTTGGGGGAGAGTGGTACGCGGGGACGACGGCCTGTGTGTGGGTTTTGTCTGGTGGGTGCATGGTGGAGGGCAGTGTATACGTCGGGGGCTATGAAGGGCTGAGGAATGTGGTTGAAGTGGGAACGAAGTCTGGGTACGATGGGTTGTGTGGGGGGGAACGCTCCAGCGGATTCGGGCTGTGGGTTGGAAGTGGGCGGGTCAGGAGAAAATTCGCGGTGTGCGAGGTTTGCGAACTGGAATGGGCCGGGTACCGGGTATGGGTGTTTGGCGGTTGGAACGTGGAAGTGGCGTGCCATGCGCATTTGGGTGGCTGGCGGTATGCTGAGGGGAAGCCAGTGGGTGGGATCCAGCGGTTGGGTGTCAGGGATCTAGAAGTAAGAGCGGCCCTCCTTGCGGTTTGGGATGTTGAACCGGGTTGGAAGTGGTGGGTCAGGGTGGGTGTGGCGGGTTCAAGGGTTGGGCGTGCGAATTGGAAAAGTGGCGCGAGTGCATCGGGTGCATGGGCGTGGGTTGGAACGCTGGCGGGTCAGGGATTGGGTGTGGGGTTGCCGCAAAACGTGGCGCGCACAGTCAGAGGTTGGGTGTGGAGCTTGGAGTGGGCGGGTCAGGGTTGGGTGTGGGTTGGGAAGTGGGTGGGTCAGGGTTGGGTGTGGGTTGGAAGTGGCGGGAGTCAGGGGTTGGATCGTGAGTGTGTCCAGGGTCTCTATGAGCCGTGTGGCACAATTGGAAGAATGGGTGAGTCAGGGTTGGGCGTGGGTTTGGGACAGATGTGGCGCGGGTCTAGGGTTGGTGTGGGAATCTGGAGTGGGCGGGTCAGGGTTTGGCGTAGTGGCGCTTGGAAGTGGGTGGCAGACCACTTCAGGGAGAATTGGTGGTGGACTTGGCAAGTGGTGGGTCAGGGTTGGGTTGGGCTTGGACCAGTGAGGATGGCCTCACATTCGGCAACTGGGTAATTGGGTCGCTGGCGCTTAGGAGAAGGTGGGCACCCGTACTCAAGTGGTTGGGTGTGTGGTTGGACTTGAGGTCGGGTTTAAGGTGTTGGGTGTGGCGAAGTTGGAGAGTGGGCTGGTCGTAGTCAGGGTTTGGGTGTGTCGGAGTATGGTAAGTGGGCGGGTCAGGGGGTTCGGGTCTGTCGCTTTATTAGAGCAAGTGCAAGTGCGGTGCTTCATTCATGCGTATGGTTGTGCGGTTTGGTGGAAGTCGTGGGGTCGGGTCAGGGTCACGGTAGTGGAGTTTGGAGTGGTGCTGGTCACGGCGTTGGGTGATGGCGTCATGAGAAGTGGGCTGAGCGTTTGGGCTTGGGTGATTAGGGGTTTTGGTGAAAGTTCCGACGGAATTTGTACAGGGACTTGGCACCTTATAGGACTACTAATCTCTTGAGTAGCCAGTGCCCTCATTAAAAAGATCCACCTTTCGACGCTTGTCTGGGCGTTTGGGTTTGGCTAAAGGGTCATGTTGTGGACCCCTAGCTAAACCTTATAGACAGCCAATCGAATGCTGAAATTCTAAACTCGGAGAACTGCTGGATAAAAACTTGAGAATAATTAACAGACTACCCTTTACAACACTCTAGGTCCACTGCACCTATCTCTTTCCTCCCCACTCTAATTGAGCTATATTGCCCATAACTAATTAGGATCTGAAGGGTTGGAAGGGCCGAACTAAAAAAGCGCAAAACTCCCCCGTGTTCTGGCAACGCCCCCTTAACGTTGAGCCCCCCAGTTCACATTGAGATAGCATTACCCCATGTGTACCCTGAACCCCTGACTCTGGCTTTGAATATTATATTTGTTGAAACGTTCTCAGGGGAGTGACGTTGGGGTGAGGTAGAAACCAGTCGAGGAGGGGCCCCCAGAAGTGGAGGGGTTAGTTGGGAATGCGGACCGTAGGGGCCCCTGGGGTGGGAGCCCCCGTGGGCCCTGCACCCCCAGTCCGACCCTGATTCGGTGCATCCCTACTACAAATAAGACCAATTGCAAATTGTCCCCGAATATAACTCTCTACATCATACGAATAGTTAAATTAAAGGGAAACTAACCCTGTAAGGGCGAGAGGATGTTGCCCTATCGGCAGCCCCACTGCTCCCAGCACAAGCCCCTTCCCAGCATGCTCTCTGGGCCCCCAGATGGGGAAATAACCGCAGGGACCAGGGAAGGCGACTTTCCCATTCCGAGCGACGCGGGCGAATCCGCCACAAATTATAAAGTGATTGGGCTGTAATGGCCCCGATAGCGGCGCCGGCTTCTATTTTTAATTTGCTGTTACATTTGCAGAACAATTGGGCGCGTTTGTAACTGCCTCAGAAATCAAAGCGAAGTCGCCTCCGATAATGGCTTCCGCCGCGGCTGGAATAGTAAATCACGCTAAATACGGGTTTTTTCCTCTCGCTCGGCTGTTACTTTTTGCTCAATGAAACAGACTCATTTAGATTTAAGATCAATGTAACGATGATTCTCCCCGCGCCCGCGCCTTCCCGCCGGAGAGTGTCTATTGGCCGATGTTATACGGCGCCATAAAGCCCGGGATGAATGGGATTCGGATCAGCCCCGCGGAACCAGAGTCGCTCACGATGCCTTTGTGCCGCCGAGTGGTTTTTGTATCTAAATTGAGAATTATTTCTGCTCCCTTTGATGTTAAATAAATGGTCTCGTGTCGGCGGCGGGTGGGGGGCGCGCGGGGGGCCCCAGAAGGGAACGCTAATGGATCGGCGACTTCTCTTTCTATACGTATTTCATTTTAGTTTTCAGGAAAATAGGAGGATTTGTGTGCGTTATTGGCAGCACAATAATAATAGCCAGAATCCCTGCCATAAAGCAAGACTGGACAGGCACAAATAGGCAGGGTCAGACTGGGGGGGTGTTGGGCCCCAGGGTCAGACTGGGGGGGGTGTTGGGCCCCAGGGTCAGACTGGGGGGGGTGTAGGGCCCCAGGGTCGGACTGGGGGGGGTGTAGGGCCCCAGGGTCAGACTGGGGGGGGTGTAGGGCCCCAGGGTCAGACTGGGGGGGGTGTTGGGCCCCAGGGTCAGACTGGGGGGGGTGTAGGGCCCCAGGGTCGGACTGGGCCACTGGGGTACTTGGAAAAAACCCAATAGACCCCGGCAGCCCAGACCCAATACCCACAGGGAGATCTCCCAAGTCACCCGGGAGGGGGTCGGACAGGTGGTGGGGTTCCCTATGGGGGTGTGTGAAGGCTGCCCCCCCTTGGGGGTGTGGGGGGCCCTGGGGCTCTTTCCCCAGTGGGCCCTGCACCCCCAGTCTGACCCTGTAGGGCCCACCGGGGTTGCTGCTCAACACCCCCCAAGGGGTCCCCACCAGCCATTTAATCCTCTTAATGTATAGCGTTGCCCCACTGGCCCAGTCCCTGCCATAAAGCAAGACTGGACAGGCACAAATAGGCAGGGTCGCACTGGGGGGGTGTTGGGCCCCAGGGTTGGACTGGGCCGATGGGGCACCAGCAGCCCAGACCCGATCCCCACAGGGCGATTTCCCGAGTCACCGGGGGTCGGACAGGTGTTGCGGGTCCTTATGGGGGGATGTGAAGGCTGCAGCAGGGGCCCCTTGGGAGTGTGGGGGCTCCCTGGTGGACTTGCCCTGGTGGGCCCTGCACCCCCAAGTCCGACCATGTAGGGCTCACCTGGGGGCCTCCACACCCCCCCAAGGGGCCCCCACCGGCCACCTAATCCCCTCCCCCGAGCTTGTGTACTTAATGTATAGCGTTGCCCCACCGGCCCAGTCCGACCCTTTTTGTTAATATGTCTGTTGAGAAATATCTATGGTTTCTGTTATTTCTTACACTAAACAGGAAACGGAAACCCTGTTCCAGCTGCCCAACTTCCTGGTTATATCCAGTCACTGCTTGAGAAGGAGTCGGTAGTAAAACAAAAAATACCAGTCTACAAAGAAGATTGAGCTACTCCTTATCTCAGAGCCTGAGAAAAGCTGCAGCTTAGGGGAGGAAGGGGTTTGTTTATACAGAGCTCATTTTCTTCCAGCTTTCCATTCTTGCTTTATAATAACAAAAAAAAGTTAAAAATCATGAGGTGGGATACATACTCAACCAGTACTGGGGAACCCCTGCAAAATATCGTTTGGGTGTTGGGGGGCTTTCCTTGCGTCCTGAGGCTTGTTCATTCCGCCAGCCCTGGCCCACTCAGCTGCTTGCCATGATAGTGGCCCAGTAAATATGGTCCTGGTCCTAACAGGGTCAAACGGGGTGGCGAAGGGCCCGATGGGACCCCCACAACCCCCAAGGGGCCCCCACCACTGCCTGCACCCCCCCAGGGGCCCCTGATCATGCGTATATAATACCTTCAGTGCATTGGAGAAGGTAGCTCGGCAGCCTGGGGGAGCGCCAGTGGGGATCGGGTCTGGCCTGTTGGGACCCACCGGGTTTCTTCCCTCGGCCCAGTCCAACCCGGGCTCCTGACTAATGGATCCTGGATCCCTAATGCAGTATGTTCTGCAGCCGGAACATGAGAATTCACCAACACGAATATCCAACAAAAAGAAATTGGAGCCTAAATCTGAGCTACGACCCCCCTGCCCCCCCCTTCCATTAGTATAAATACATATCAGTCAGCAAATGGGAGCGGAATCGATCGGGCGGCTAATGCAATGCGTCCGGACAATGGGAAATATGTTTGTTTGGATGAAGGTGCAATGGGGGAATTTGCAATGAAATTCCATTAAAGCCGCGGCGCACAGTACGGGGGAGCAATGGGGGGGAGAGCAGAGCTATTAGAACCCCGCGGAATGGGGGGGAAAAGGGTCCGAAATCAATTGGGTTAAACGAATGAAGTTTATTAGTATAAAGTCCCTTTCTACCAGCGCCCCCTAGTGAGTAAAGAGCATCCGGAACCGGTATTTCCATTCTCTAGGGGGGAGAGTAGGGGTGACCCACTGTCGGATCCAGTTTTGGGGGTCACAGCAAAGGCTACTGTTAGGGGCCAAGTTAAAATGATTCCTGATGGTGGCCCTGAACATGAGCAGCGGGGCCCAAACTGGGGGGCTGACACTCCTGGGGGGGGGGCTCAGTTTGAATGCCACTTGGGGATAATAATTCTTTTCTCTCAAGCCCAGCTTGAAGGTCGCTTACGGTAAGATTTGGGGTTTCATGAGGGAGGCCCTGGCCAAAGGTTGGACTTTCAGTTGGGCCCTGGCCAAAGATGAGACCATCAAGTTGAACCTTCAAGACTTAGAGGTTCTTGTGAGCTATAGGACAGGCAGGAACATGTGACCCCACTGCCCCAAAGTGTACAGTATAGGGTTCTAGCATCAGGTCAATCTGGGGGCCACTGGGAGGGAGAAACCCTTGAAAGTCCCCTACTGATTCTTCTTGGTGCTTAGGTTCCCAGCTCCCTACCTTTGGGATTAAGCCCTGCCTTGGCCAATCCCTCTACTGATTCTTCTTGGTTCTTATTCTGCTGGCCCCCTACCTTTGGGAAGAAGCCCTGCCTTGGCCAATCCCTCTACTGATTCTTCTTGGTGCTTAGGCTGCTGGCCCCTACCTTTGGGATGAAGCCCAGTGTTGGCCAATCCCTCTACTGATTCTTCTTGGTTCTTATTCTGTTGGTCCCTACATTTGGGATGAAACCCTGCCTTGGCCAGTCCCTCTACTGATTCTTCTTGGTGCTTAGGCTGCTGGCCCCCTACCTTTGGGATGAAGCCCTGCCTTGGCCAATCCCTCTACTGATTCTTCTTGGTGCTTAGGCTGCTGGCTCCCTACCTTTGGGATGAAGCCCTGCCTTGGCCAATCCCTCTACTGATTCTTCTTGGTGGCTTAGGCTGCCCCCCTACTTGGGATGAAGCCTGCCTTGGCCAATCCCTCTACTGATTCTTCTTGGTGCTTAGGCTGCTGGCTCCCTACCTTTGGGATGAAGCCCTGCCTTGCGCCAATCCCTCTACTGATTCTTACTTGGTGCTTAGGCTTGCCGGTTCCCTTACCTTTTGGGATGAAGCCCTGCCTTGGCCAATCCCTCTACTGATTCTTCTTGGGGCTTAGGCTGCTGGCCCCCTACCTTTGGGATGAAGCCCTGCCTTGGCCAATCCCTCTACTGATTCTTCTTGGTGCTTAGGCTGCTGGCCCCCTACCTTTGGGATGAAGCCCTGCCTTGGCCAATCCCTCTACTGATTCTTCTTGGTGCTTAGGCTGCTAGCCCCCTACCTTTGGGATGAAGCCCTGCCTTGGCCAATCTCTCTACTGATTCTTCTTGGTGCTTAGGCTGCTGGCTCCCTACCTTTGGGATGAAGCCCTGCCTTGGCCAATCCCTCTACTAATTCTTCTTGGTTCTTATTCTGTTGGCCCCTACATTTGGGATGAAGCCCTGCCTTGGCCAATCCCTCTACTGATTCTTCTTGGTGCTTAGGCTGCTGGTTCCCTACCTTTAGGATGAAGCCCTGCTTGGCCAATCCCTCTACTAATTCTTCTTGGTTCTTATTCTGTTGGCCCCTACATTTGGGATGAAGCCCTGCCTTGGCCAATCCCTCTACTGATTCTTCTTGGTGCTTAGGCTGCTGGTTCCCTACCTTTAGGATGAAGCCCTGCCTTGGCCAATCCCTCTACTAATTCTTCTTGGTTCTTATTCTGTTGGCCCCTACATTTGGGATGAAGCCCTGCCTTGGCCAATCCCTCTACTGATTCTTCTTGGTGCTTAGGCTGCTGGTTCCCTACCTTTAGGATGAAGCCCTGCCTTGGCCAATCCCTCTACTGATTCTTCTTGGTGCTTAGGCTGCTGGTTCCCTACCTTTGGGATGAAGCCCTGCCTTGGCCAATCCCTCTACTGATTCTTCTTGGTGCTTAGGCTTGCTGTTCCCTACCTTTAGGATGAAGCCCTGCCTTGGCCAATCCCTCTACCGATTCTCCATGGTGCTTAGGCTGCTGGCTCCCTACCTTTGAGATGAATCCCTGCCTTGTCCAATCCCTCTACTGATTCTTCTTGGTTCTTAGGCTGCTGGTTCCCTACCTTTGGGATGAAGCCCTGCCTTGGCCAATCCCTCTACTGATTCTTCTTGGTGCTTAGGCTGCTGGTTCCCTACCTTTAGGATGAAGCCCTGCCTTGGCCAATCCCTCTACCGATTCTCCATGGTGCTTAGGCTGCTGGCTCCCTACCTTTGAGATGAATCCCTGCCTTGTCCAATCCCTCTACTGATTCTCCATGGTGCTTAGGCTGCTGGTTCCCTACCTTTGGGATGAAGCCCTGCCTTGGCCAATCCCTCTACTGATTCTTCTTGGTGCTTAGGCTGCTGGTTCCCTACCTTTGGGATGAAGCCCTGCCTTGGCCAATCCTCATTCATATGACTTGGCTCTTTGGCCACCTACTTTCCAGCCTGAGGGGGATCCAAGACAATGATATCTACTCTAGGGGGGGGCATGTTGATCTTTCTCTCCCATGGGAAACTCCTGGTTGTAACGTCACATAGTAGGGAGAATTCTTGGAGAACCCCCACCCCGCAGGTCTCCGAGACAGAACGGCCCATTGGGTCTGGAGTTGCTACAATGTAGCGGCTGTTCCGGGAGATAAGTCAGAAGTCCCATTGGCAAATGAATTCAACTTAAAGCTCATAGAGAAACATAAAAGGAATGACAATGGCGTCCCCAGTGTTACCCTCTGAAACAGAGCGGGGGGCACCCAAGGTGACCGCGTGGTTAATTGCTTCCCTTAATGCTCGCGAGCGCTAATAATGGATTCCCTTTGGCTTCTTATCCTGACGGGCGCGGGAGCCCTTGATGCGTCGCCTTCTGAAAGCCCATTCGCTCTGAAAGCTCAGGGGGGGGGGGGGAATAATCATATCGGGCGCCCAGATGAATTATTTCCATTTCATAAGAACATTCCGACGCGTGAATCGCCCCTTAAAAGACGGGGGGACCGGTTTGTTTGAAGAACTAGAAATTTCCATATTTATTTTCTTCCTTTTTTCTTGTTTTATTCCCTTTAACGAGAAACTGATATTAACCCCTTATAGGCCGTATTTGTTGGAACTCAAAGCCAACAGCCCAGGAGCAGGAAGTACAGAGAATCAGAGCTCTGTACCTGGGTAAGTACTGGGGGGAGATTGGATTCACTTACCCAGGGGGAGGTTCCTGTCTGACCATGGGAAAGAGAGCAGCCCAGGAGCAGGAAGTACAGAGAATCAGAGCTCTGTACCTGGGTAAGTACTGGGGGGAGATTGGATTCACTTACCCAGGGGGAGGTTCCTGCCTGACCATGGGAAAGAGAGCAGCCCAGGGGCAGGAAGTACAGAGAATCAGAGCTCTGTACCTGGGTAAGTACTGGGGGGAGATTGGATTCACTTACCCAGGGGGAGGTTCCTGCCTGACCATGGGAAGGAGAGCAGCCCAGGAGCAGGAAGTACAGAGAATCAGAGCTCTGTACCTGGGTAAGTACTGGGGGGAGATTGGATTCACTTACCCAGGGGGAGATTCCTGTCTGACCATGGGAAAGAGAGCAGCCCAGGAGCAGGAAGTACAGAGAATCAGAGCTCTGTACCTGGGTAAGTACTGGGGGGAGATTGGATTCACTTACCCAGGGGGAGGTTCCTGCCTGACCATGGGAAGGAGAGCAGCTCAGGAGCAGGAAGTACAGAGAATCAGAGCTCTGTACCTGGGTAAGTACTGGGGGAGATTGGATTCACTTACCCAGGGGGAGGTTCCTGCCTGACCATGGGAAGGAGAGCAGCCCAGGAGCAGGAAGTACAGAGAATCAGAGCTCTGTACCTGGGTAAGTACTGGGGGTAGATTGGATTCACTGACCCAGGGGGAGGTTCCTGCCTGACCATGGGAAAGAGAGCAGCCCAGGAGCAGGAAGTACAGAGAATCAGAGCTCTGTGCCTGGGTAAGTACTGGGGGGAGATTGGATTCACTTACCCAGGGGGAGGTTCCTGCCTGACCATGGGAAGGAGAGCAGCCCAGGAGCAGGAAGTACAGAGAATCAGAGCTCTGTACCTGGGTAAGTACTGGGGGAGATTGGATTCCCTGACCCAGGGGGAGGTTCCTGCCTGACCATGGGAAAGAGAGCAGCCCAGGAGCAGGAAGTACAGAGAATCAGAGCTCTGTACCTGGGTAAGTACTGGGGGTAGATTGGATTCACTGACCCAGGGGGAGGTTCCTGCCTGACCATGGGAAAGAGAGCAGCCCAGGAGCAGGAAGTACAGAGAATCAGAGCTCTGTACCTGGGTAAGTACTGGGGGGAGATTGGATTCACTTACCCAGGGGGGGGTTCCTGCCTGACCATGGGAAAGAGAGCAGCCCAGGAGCAGGAAATAGAGATATTTAGAGCTTTCTAATAGGGTGAGATTTTATTCAATTGCCCTGGGGATGGTTTTTGCCTTCTTACCCCTAGCAGGAGATGTTCTAATCCAGTGCTGGGCAACGTTCTACATGTAGCGGCAAATAGTCTTAAATTCCCCATAACGGAGGGTGAGATTATATAATAATAACGGTCTCTATTGGCTTCTATGCATGATACAGTCACATTCTGTGACATTTCTGACACACGGGATTGGACTATAAAAAGGACATTTTTAGAATTTTGATAAATTGCCCCCATGACAACATAAAGTTCCCCCCAGCTGGGCTGTATATATATATATAAGTATATAAGGGGTAGAGGTGGGAAAACAAATGGCACTTACATACACTGCAATATTAATGAGGATTAATAATCACTTAACAAGGATCACTTAATAATCACAGGAACCTCGCTGCTCCTCTCGTTAGCAATTAGCAGCTTCCCATTAATATTCATGGCTTTAGCGCCTGTGTGGCACGTGTGGGGCATTGGCACCAGGATTTGCCCCCGGGGCAGAAACTGATGTTACAGAATCGCTAATTCCATTCCAACAACTTCATTTTGTGCACAAAAAGTAGCTCTCGGGCTTTTGTACAGATAAAACAGAAAATGTTCCCTTTCGGCCATTTCTCCATCTCCATGGGCACCGGGAGTTGTACCCCAGGGACTGATGGGCTGCGTGTGGGGCAACTGGAACAGTGTGACTGGTGCCATTAACCCCTACTGGCTCCATCTGTTCATACACTCTCCTACTTGTCATAGTATCACCATGTTGTCCTACTGTTATTACCAAACCCTACTGCCTCCTACTTGTCCTAGTAGCACTACCTTACCCTACCATTGCCATTTCCCCTGTGGTCTCCTTCTTGCCCTACTGTCCCCATCTTGCCCTACTGTCTCCATCTTGCCCTACTGTCTCCATCTTGCCCTACTGTCTCCATCTTGCCCTACTGTCTCCATCTTGTCCTTCTGTCTCCATCTTGCCCTGCTGTCCCCATCTTGTCCTACTGTCTCCATCTTGCCCTACTGTCTCCATCTTGTCCTACTGTCTCCATCTTGCCCTACTGTCTCCATCTTGTCCTACTGTCTCCATCTTGTCCTGCTGTCTCCATCTTGTCCTGCTGTCTCCATCTTGCCCTACTGTCTCTATCTTGTCCTACTGTCTCCATCTTGTCCTGCTGTCTCCATCTTGTCCTACTGTCTCCATCTTGCCCTACTGTCTCCATCTTGCCCTACTGTCTCCATCTTGCCCTACTGTCTCCATCTTGCCCTACTGTCTCCATCTTGTCCTACTGTCCCCATCTTGCCCTACTGTCTCCATCTTGTTCTACCTTATCTTGTTCTTTTATCTGGGGAGAGACTGGATTCACTTACCCAGGGGGAGGTTCCTGTCTGACCATGGGAAAGAGAGCAGCCCAGGAGCAGGAAGTACAAAGAATCAGAGCTCTGTACCTGGGTAAGTACTGGGGGGAGATTGGATTCACTTACCCAGGGGGAGGTTCCTGTCTGACCATGGGAAAGAGAGCAGCCCAGGGGCAGGAAGTACAGAGAATCAGAGCTCTGTACCTGGGTAAGTACTGGGGGGAGATTGGATTCACTTACCCAGGGGGAGGTTCCTGCCTGACCATGGGAAAGAGAGCAGCCCAGGAGCAGGAAGTACAGAGAATCAGAGCTCTGTACCTGGGTAAGTACTGGGGGGAGATTGGATTCACTTACCCAGGGGGGGTTCCTGCCTGACCATGGGAAAGAGAGCAGCCCAGGAGCAGGAAGTACAGAGAATCAGAGCTCTGTACCTGGGTAAGTACTGGGGGGAGATTGGATTCACTTACCCAGGGGGAGGTTCCTGTCTGACCATGGGAAAGAGAGCAGCCCAGGAGCAGGAAGTACAGAGAATCAGAGCTCTGTACCTGGGTAAGTACTGGGGGGAGATTGGATTCACTTACCCAGGGGGAGGTTCCTGTCTGACCATGGGAAAGAGAGCAGCCCAGGGGCAGGAAGTACAGAGAATCAGAGCTCTGTACCTGGGTAAGTACTGGGGGAGATTGGATTCACTTACCCAGGGGGAGGTTCCTGCCTGACCATGGGAAAGAGAGCAGCCCAGGAGCAGGAAGTACAGAGAATCAGAGCTCTGTACCTGGGTAAGTACTGGGGGGAGATTGATTCACTTACCCAGGGGGAGGTTCCTGCCTGACCATGGGAAAGAGAGCAGCCCAGGAGCAGGAAGTACAGAGAATCAGAGCTCTGTACCTGGGTAAGTACTGGGGGGAGATTGGATTCACTTACCCAGGGGGAGGTTCCTGTCTGACCATGGGAAAGAGAGCAGCCCAAATTATAAGAAGAAATTATGTATTTTTCCCACAGGAGTGTATCTGAGCCAAGTGTTATCCTGACATTTTGCTTTTTTTATCAAAATCTGATTTTGTGCCTGCCACACAATTAGTGAAACTCCTCGTTTCTGACAAAACATTCCCGATATAGAAGCATTTTAACATCATTTACACAATGCCATAAATTGCCGAATTGCTTTTCTATTTTCGCCGTTAATTAATAAAAACTCGTGTATAATAAATGCGACTGCGAGAGGCGCCGCCAATTACTGTCAGCGACTGCCAAACAGACACCGGCGCTGAGAAGAAAATTGTGATTTTTGCAGCTAAATCTTTAATAAATTGTCGCTAACGACTGGCGGACGATTAGCAAATAATTTCATTTTCTTCTGCAGCTTCTGGATCGGCCCAACCCGTCCCCACAAACAGGGGTTTTTATATCTCTCGCTCCTGCAAACTCGGGGTACAGTGTGTGTCTTGGTAGATAAATGAGGTACTTTGCCTTTAAGATACCTTTTACTATAGAATAGCCTATTCCTAGCAACTTTGCAATTGGTCATCATTATTTATTTTTTATAGTTATTTGTCTTCCTCTTCGGACTCTTTCCAGCTTTCAAATGGGGGTCACTGACCCCGGCAGCCAAACCCTATTGCTCTGTGAGGCTCCATTTTTATTGTTATTGTTACTTTTTATTCCTTATCTTTCTATTCAGCCCCTCCCCTATTCATATACCTGTCTCTTATTCAAACCACTGACCTGGTTGCTAAGGTAAATAAGACCCTAGCAACCAGATAGCTGCCGAAATTCTAAATTGGAGAGCTGCTGATCAAAAAGCTAAATAACTGAAGGACCATGAAAAATAAAAAATGAAGACCAATTGCAAAGTTGCAGGCAATCAGCAGGTAGCATTGACTGGTCACCTGTTTAAAAGCAAACATCTTATTGGTTGCTACGGGGTTACTGTTCCTGGGCTAACTTAGTGCCTTTTATTACATATAGGGGCAAGTATGTTATAGAGTATACTATTCCTAGCAACGTTGCAATTGGTCTTTATTATTTATTTTTTATAGTTATTGAAATATTTGCCTTCATTGTCTACATCTTTGCAGCTTTCAAATGGGGGTCACTGACCCCGGCAGCCAAACCCTATTGCTCTGTGAGGCTCCAGTTTTATTGTTATTGTTACTTTTCAGTCCTTCTCTTTCTATTCAGCCCCTCCCCTATTCATATACCCGACTCTTATTCACACCACTGCATGGTTGCTAAGGTAAATAAGACCCTAGCAACCAGATAGTTGCTGAAATTCCAAATTGGAAAGCTGCTGAACAAAAAGCTAAATAACTGAAGAACCATGAAAAATAAAAAATGAAGACCAATTGCAAATTGTCTCAGAATATCAATGTCTACATCATATCGTACCATCATGTGGGTCGGTGGGATGAGTTGAATATCAGGAAACTATAATTAACTAAGAGATTCTCTCTTTTCTACAATATCCGAGCGCAGAGTCATTTATATTCCGAGCGCAGCTTGTGCCCCGGTAATTAGGCGCCGCGCTTATTCCTCCCGCCGAGTCAGACATGGAATGGACATTGGGTCGTAAATAGGAGGAGACAATACTGGGAATTGACCGAGGCGTCTGTTTCATCCAATTACTCCTAGGCCTTGTGTGTAACATACAGTTATACTGAGCTGTCAAAGTATTGTAAGCAGCAGTCCTGCCCTGCTTTATGGCTGAGATTCTAGCTATCTGTATAACAGAGCATTCTGTCACAGTGGCACAGATCCTATCTGATCCCCCCCCCATTGTAAGCAGCAGTCCTGCCCTGCTTTATGGCTGAGATTCTAGCTATCTGTATAACAGAGCATTCTGTCACAGTGGCACAGATCCTATCTGATCCCCCCCATTGTAAGCAGCAGTCCTGCCCTGCTTTATGGCTGAGATTCTAGCTATCTGTATAACAGAGCATTCTGTCACAGTGGCACAGATCCTATCTGATCCCCCCATTGTAAGCAGCAGTCCTGCCCTGCTTTATGGCTGAGATTCTAGCTATCTGTATAACAGAGCATTCTGTCACAGTGGCACAGATCCTATCTGATCCCCCCATTGTAAGCAGCAGTCCTGCCCTGCTTTATGGCTGAGATTCTAGCTATCTGTATAACAGAGCATTCTGTCACAGTGGCACAGATCCTATCTGATCCCCCCCCCATTGTAAGCAGCAGTCCTGCCCTGCTTTATGGCTGAGATTCTAGCTATCTGTATAACAGAGCATTCTGTCACAGTGGCACAGATCCTATCTGATCCCCCCCATTGTAAGCAGCAGTCCTGCCCTGCTTTATGGCTGAGATTCTAGCTATCTGTATAACAGAGCATTCTGTCACAGTGGCACAGATCCTATCTGATCCCCCCATTGTAAGCAGCAGTCCTGCCCTGCTTTATGGCTGAGATTCTAGCTATCTGTATAACAGAGCATTCTGTCACAGTGGCACAGATCCTATCTGATCCCCCCATTGTAAGCAGCAGTCCTGCCCTGCTTTATGGCTGAGATTCTAGCTATCTGTATAACAGAGCATTCTGTCACAGTGACACAGATCCTATCTGATCCCCCATTGTAAGCAGCAGTCCTGCCCTGCTTTATGGCTGAGACTCAGTCTGATACTGCAGCTACAGAGACTTCAGTGAGGATAATACAATGAGATTTACTAGCCTAAATGGCCACTATATAGAAGAGGAGGAGGGAGCACAATACCGGCCGCTGCTCATGTTGGAGCTACAGACGCACAGAATATATCACAGAGCCGGGTTGTTATGACTTCCCATGGAATGATTTTGCGGTTGTTTGGTTAGTTTTGCAGATGACACATATATAATAAGCCCCGACATTCCATTTGACGACTTTGTAATTATTACCCACAATGCCATCTCCGTTGTATCAAAATCAGAGCCGGCACCGCCGCGTTGCCATTATCATCTGCCATTTCCTCTTATGACACCAGAAGGTAATTCTGTGCAAGGAAATAAATGTGATTTTTGTTCTTCTGTGAATATGAGACAATCATTGCTTTGGGCACCTGTGATATAAATACTGCCCTGCCCCCCGACTCACCTTCCCCTACTGGATGTATTGAATTACTGTAAGTGACAGCAAGAATCCTACTGCCAGCCAGGCCTGTCCCTCCAACTTAGTGTCTCTGCAGGTATCTGGTACCGAGGGCAAAGAGTGGCACTGCCCCGACCCACACACTATACATACATTATGGCTAGATAGAGACACTAGGGCGAAATAGAGACAGTAGGGCAAGGATGAGACATTAGGACAAGATGGGGTCAGTAGGGCAAGATGGAGACAGTAGGACAAGATGGGGACAGTAGGACAAGATGGGGACAGTAGGGCAAGATGGAGACAGTAGGGCAAGTTGAGAACAGTAGGGCAAGATGGGGGCAGTAAGGCAAGATGGAGACAGTAGGGCAAGATGGAGACAGTAGGGCAAGATGGGGACAGTAGGGCAAGATGGAGACAGTAGGGCAAGATGGGGACAGTAGGGCAAGATGGAGACAGTAGGGCAAGATGGAGACAGTAGGACAATATGGAGACAGTAGGGCAAGATGGAGACAGTAGGGCAAGATGGAGACAGTAGGGCAAGATGGAGACAGTAGGGCAAGATGGGGACAGTAGGGCAAGATGGGGACAGTAGGGCAAGATGGAGACAGCAGGAAAGATGGAGACAGTAGGGCAAGATGGAGACAGTAGGACAAGATGGAGACAGTAGGACAAGATGGAGACAGTAGGGCAAGATGGAGACAGTAGGGCAAGATGGGGACAGTAGGGCAAGGTGGGGACAGTAGGGCAAGATGGAGACAGTAGGACAAGATGGAGACAGTAGGACAAGATGGAGACAGTAGGACAAGATGGGGACAGTAGGGCAAGATGGAGACAGTAGGGCAAGATGGGGACAGTAGGACAAGATGGAGACAGTAGGACAAGATGGAGACAGTAGGGCAAGATGGGGACAGTAGGACAAGATGGGGACAGTAGGGCAAGGATGAGACATTAGGACAAGATGGAGACAGTGGGGCAAAATGGAGAAAGCAGAACAATATGGGGACAGTGGGGCAAGATTAGAAGATGAAGGACAGGTGGAGACAGTAGGAGAAAAGAGAGGCAGTTGGCCAAAATGGTGACAGCAGGGGAACATGAAGATGGTAGGGAAAGACTAGGGTTGGGCCAAGCCGTCCGGGCGCCCTAGGCAACCCGGTCGGCCACCTCGCCCGCCCCACCCCCTCCATTGACGGGGGGGGGGGTGCGACGCCGTGGGTCATTGCCCCCGCCGCTTGTCATTAGCAGCGGGGGCAATGGCAAAGTAGGGGAACTAGGGGTAGGCACTAGTCGGGAGGGGGCAGGGGGCGCCGGTACCGTCAGTAGAAGGGAAATCAGTTCCGTCGGGAGCCAAACGCCTGACTCGCTGCATCTGTTTGTGGCATCTGGTTACAGAGTTGCAGAATCGTTACGGCATGAAATACAGATTGTACGGTGTCTGTGCCGCCGGCGCAGGGTGGCAGGGGGGGCGCAAGGGGCAATTCCCACCCCGGCCGGTTCCTGATCTGTGGAACTGAATGTTCTGGGGAAGGAAAAATAGAAACTGATTCATAAAATTTCTAAATAATTGTTTTCATAGCAAAAGAGATCTCTGGGCTCTGTGACGGTCAGATTAAAGGGGAAGCTAAAATTACAAATATATATTATAAATATAGGCAGAGAGGGCAGCAAAAAGAACCTTGGAAGAGTTCGACTTGTGGACTACAAGGGGCTCAAGGTTTTCAATTCTAAGCAACTTTTCAATTGGTCTTCATTATTTATTTGTTATAGTTTTTGAATTATTTCCCTTCTTCTTCTGCCTCTTTGCAGCTTTCAAATGGGGGTCACTGACCCCGGCAACCAAACCCTATTGCTCTGTGAGGCTCCAGTTTTATTGTTACTGTTACTTTTTAGTACTTATTTTTCTATTCAGGTCTGTTCAAGACCACACTCTGGTTGCTACGGTAATCTGGATCCTAGCAACTGAATAGCTGCTGCAACAGGACAATTGCTGAACAAAAACAAAATAATTAAACAACTACAAACTACCAATTTGCAGTTGGTCTTCATTTTTTATTGTAATTGTTCAGCAGCTCTCCAGTTTGGAGTTTCAGCAGCTATCTGGTTGCTAGGGTCCAAATTATCTTAGCAACCAGGCAGTGGTTGGAATGAGAGACGGGAATATGAATAGGGGAGGGGCTGAATAGAAAGATAAGGAATAAAAAATAACAATAACAATAACACTGGAGCCTCACAGAGCAATAGGGTTTGGCTTCCGGGGTCAGTGACCCCCATTTGAAATCTGCAAAGAGTCAGAAGAAGGCAAATAATTCAAAGACTATAACAAATAAATAATGAAGACCAATTGCAAAGTTGCTAGGAATAGTATATTCTATAACATACTAGCCCCTATATGTAATAAAGGCACTAAGTTAGGGTTGCTAGGGTCCAAATTACCTTAGTAACCAGGGAGTGGTTTGGATGAGAGACAGGTATATGAATAGGGGAGGGGCTGAATAGAAAGATAAGAAATAAAAAGTAACAATAAAACTGGAGCCTCACAGAGCAATAGGGTTTGGCTGCCGGGGTCAGTGACCCCCATTTGGAAGCTGCAAAGCGTTAGAAGAAGAAGGGAAATAATAAAAATCTATGAGAAATAAATAATGAAGACCAATTGAAAAGTTGCTTAGATTTGGCCATTTTATAACCTACTACAGTAAAAGTTCAATTAAGTCGCATCTGTTACCCCCATTTTTGCACAATCAGTTTCGGCTGAACGAGCCCCTTTAGCCTGGGAGCGGCGGCGATTGCTCGGTGCGTTTGGGAAGTGACAGCGCAGACAGGGGATGGATGAAAGAGACAGCAGGATTGGAAGTGATGACAAGGCGCTTAATGTCATTTTGACTGTTAAATAAACCATTTTATGTCTCTTTGGCTTGTAATTGCGCTCAGCATAATGTTCCCGTAGCCCCGGGGCCGGCACGTTCCTGGCTGCTGCTAAACTGGAGCCGCGGCGCCCCCCCCTGTCTACTGTGCCGGCAAATACGGCGGATAAACCCGGAGATAAAATGTCAGCATTCTGCACAATATTAAACTATGGGGGGTTTATCCGGCGCTGAAAGGCAAATGCCCCGTTGGTACTGATGCCGCACACGTGCCAGTCTCTTGGTCCATTTGATCTCTACACTCGTCTGTTGCCCATTAAATTGATAGATTTGCCCAGGGCCGGACTTATACACTGTGGGGCCCAATTGGGATATTTTTGGTGGGGCCCCTTACAAGGTGCTGGCACAGGGTTCCAGGTTTGGGAGGGCAAATAGTCCCTGCCTTTTGCCCTGTGACCTATGGTGTAACCCCGCCTTTAACCTCTCTTGTTCCATTGGCCCCCAACATTTCATGGTACAATGTGGCCCCCAAGCACTGACACCCCAAGTATACTATATACAGTTTGAGTGATTATTGGCCCCATTGGACCCATTGACAGTGAGTACCCAGGGGTAGCAGTATGGATGCAGTGCCCACTTTGTGTTTAATGTTCCAGAACAGGGTCGGACTGGGCCGGTGGGGCACCGGAAAAAACCTGGTTGGCTCCGGACCTGGCGGGCCCCACTGACCCAGGCCCAATGCTTTCTCTGCCCCCGGTCCCCCTCCCCTGATGCACTGAACGTAGGGTTGGCACCTCTGCTGGCGTTTGATGCCGGGCAGGGGGCGGGCAGTGATGTCACTGGGGCAGGGAAAAGGTGAGGCCATGACATCACTGGGCGGGGCTGTGAGTCCTGTCCGGTTTTCCTAATTTGAAAAACCGGGCCTGGCTTTCGGAAGTGCTGTCCGGGTCAAAACCGGACAGATGGAAGGTAAGTTTAACTTACACTTGGGGGAGGGGGTTGGGCAGGTCATTAGGGGCTCTGCGAGTGGTGTGGGGGGGGCCACAGCGGAGGCCCCTTGGGGGATACGGGGCCCCAGGGTGGGCCCTGCACCCCCCCAGTCAGACCCTGTCCCAGAACACATAGCAGTATTATCTGCCAATCATTGTTGGGGGTGGGCTAGACAGCTTTATGTGCTTATTCCCCCTGGTGTTGGGCCCCCGTCGGTGCAGGGCCCTATTGGGCTCAATAGGTCCAATTGGACTAAGACCAGCCCTGGATTCACACTCCCTGCGTGGTGTCATCATCTCCTAGATCTTCAGCTGAAGGACTAGATAAGGACAATATGGATCATTGGCTGAATCCACCTCCCCACCAGCGCTTATTGGACGGTCTCTTCTCCGTGGCCCTCCATCCGCCCCTGTTATTATGCCACGGGTACTTTCTACACAGTGCCCCCCCATGCCCCCTGGTTCTACAGTCGAGACCTTCCCAACCCAACTGCTTCCGCCATCTTGATTAATCAACGCCCAGTTTTTAGTTTTTCTCTCGATTATCATTAAAACAAGGCAAAACGCCCTAAATAAGCCCAAGATTCTGTTTTTCCACCACTTTCAAAATAATTTTTTTTTTAGAGCCTCAACTCAGGAGCGTAAATCTTTCCTCCGAGGAGCAATTTGAATCCCGCTGCGCTAACTGGGCCGGTGTGCCCAATGCCGAGTAATTATCCTCTTGCATAAAGGGAAAGTCGTTCCTTTGCCTTTGTGTAACCGTCGTCACAATAGGGCAAAGTGGTTATTGTGATTCTTTCAAGGCTCGGAGGTACCCTGGGAACTTGGCCTTTAAACAGCGCAGAGTCCCCATTATAACAGGAAGGAGCAATTGCCTTAAATACAATCTATTATTTCCCCCCCCCCCTGACAGTTTAAAATGGCAACCGAATAAAACCGTCAATTTCAATTAAGGATGGTGGTTCTGATGGAGAAACGCGTTTGGGAGAACATAATAGACCAATGGGGGATGTCCTAGTGCTAAGATTTCAATAATGGAATCACAAAGCTGTTTTTTGGGGTGGGGGCGAGGGGGTGTATTTATTCTCCAACCCAAAAACCACTCCATTTTCTAAGCAAAGAAGCAGAACCGTCGGATCAGTCGGTGGCGCTCGTTACTGTTGTGGATTTCCGACGTAGATTCTACTTTAATTTCAGCCATTTACAGAGTTAATGAGGGATTTTCTGCCTTTGTAATAATGATGTCTCCCTGGTGCTTGGTGGAGGATGCGGGCCACCCGGTTCAGGGCACATTTCAGCAAATATTTTTTTTTAATTACATAATAACGAATTTGTTTTTTTTTTGAGTGAATTGGATTTAATAAGAACACTCTTGCTTAATTAGTACCATTTCTCCCTGCTAGCGATAAGAGCCGCAGAAAACGTGGAAACAGAGCCTTAATTAAGCCATTTGGGCTTATGCACCTTTCTCCATATGAAACAGTTCAAGCACAGGGCCGACTGGGACCCCGGGCCACATACACTATACACGGAATATTTCTATTTTACTGACTATTTTTCCAAGGAAGAGGAAAAACTCAAATTAAAGGGGAACTTTGCATGAATTCTTTGCATGAAATTACCCAAGTCTGCATATATATATGTATTAGCTGATATTCATTTATTTCATAAGACTTCTTCTAGATCCCCCCAGTTCTGGAACGCTTCTCTCTCCCTGCTCTGCACTGGAGTTGGATTGGGTTGATTGGGATGAGGTCCTTTCTAAGGTCCAATGCCAACTTGGCTACAACTGCTAAACCTTATCACATCACTGCCTTGTTCATCATTTGCCCTGTGTACGTACCAAACCCTCCTGTTGTTCTTCAGTGTGGCCCTTGTTGGTACAGAAGTGGTCCTTGTTGGACTGGGATGCCAGGGGCTCACCAGAAACCCTTAGCCAAATAATTTTTCCTCCCTTTCTCACTCACCCTCTTCCATCTATTTTGTGTCTATGTTTCCACTCAGAAATAGGGAATGGCTATGAAATAGGCCAAATGGTTAGATGCAGGACACCCGAGCCCACCACAAGTTTTCCTAATATGCCCATGGGTCAGTCCAAGGGAACCCTATGGTTGCCTTTAGAGGTGGTGAGTACAGGGTTTCCGTTAAACCTATAGGGCAGTGATTTTTTAACTGTAGGACTGGCCTTCCCTTTGAGCTTAGAGCAGGGGTAGGAATAAAGTGAGAATTTGTGATAATGCCCGTTTGATCTCTTGGGTAGCCAAGCTGAAAGGTCCGTTAGGATGAGATTTGGGGCGATGATGCATTTTCTGCCCTTGATGTTCTAGAAACTATGGCCGATACACTGATAATTGCCTATATCTGTACTCATTTCATGAGCCAAGGAGGACCCTGGTCAAAGACTGAAGCTCAAAGGTGGGTCCTAGCCAAAGGTTCAGCTGGAACTTGAACTGAAAATGCTTGGCAACCAGCTCATCTCTATCCGTCACATGGTCTACTGACCCTGCAAAATGCTGAGCCCGGGTGTATAAACCAAGTTAACTCATTCCAATGACTTGCCGTAGCCAGATCATTACTTAGTGGCCTGGGTGCATCACCCCGAACCTTGAGAAGAAATCTCAACCATGACTGTGCCTATGACTACGTTTGGGATGGATGTGAAACGCGTTGGTGATTCATCTTTCGAAGTGCTTGCCTTGAAACCACTGCTAAAGGCTCTACCAGATGCACCATCTGAACCCCAAAAGTAGTACAACTCTATGGTTGGGAGTGGTAACTTGAACTGAAAATGCTTGGCAACCAGCTCATCCCTAGGGGTTACATAGTCTACTGACCCTGCAAAATGCTGAGCCCGGGTGTATAAACCAAGTTGACTCAGGGATTATTCCAATGACTTGCCGTAGCCAGATCATTACTTGGTGGCCTGGGTGCATCACCCCGAACCTTGAGAAGAAATCTCAGCCATGACTGTGCCTATGGCTACGTTTGGGATGGATGTGAAACGCGTTAGGCATTGTTGATTTGAACAATGGGAAATAAAGGCTTGTTTTATCCTTCATCTTCAAGTGCTTGCCTTGAAACCACTGCTAAGGGGTCTGCCAGATGCACCATCTGAACCCCAAAAGGGGTTTCTCATCACCAGACGTGCCCCCCAAACTTATGGAGAGAAATACCCTTATTCTGATTTACAAAAGACTCTTTTTTATTATTGGCCCCTAGAACAGTATATCTGTACTCATTTCATGAGCCAAGGGGGACCCTGGTCAAAGGCTGAACCTCCAAGGTGGGCCCTGCAAAATGCTGAGCCCGGGTGTATAAACTGAGTTGACTCAGGTATTATTCCAATGACTTGCCGTAGCCAGATCATTACTTGGTTGCCTGGGTGCATCACCCCAATCCTTGAGAAGAAATCTCAGCCATGGCTGTGTTTGGGATGGATGCGAAACGCGTTAAGCGTTGGTGATTCATCTTTCATCTTTCGAAGTGCTTGCCTTGAAACCACTGCTAAAGGCTCTACCAGATGCACCATCTGAACCCCAAAATGGGTGCAACTCTAGGGTTGGGACCGGTATAAGGTGGGTGCAATTTACGCTCAAATTCTGGGCAAGAAAGTTACTTTGTAGATAAAAACCCGGTGACCTGATTTGCAGATATTTCCATTTCTCAGCACCAGACGTGCCCCCCAAACTCACGGACAGAAATACCTTTATTCTGATTTACAAAAGACTCTTTTTTTATTATTGGCCCCAACGTAGAATTATCCAACGCGCGGTATAAATAGGCGCCCGCACCTGCGCTCCGAAGAGCAGAATCAAAACACCGCTCGCCGCTGATTAAACAGACACCAAATTGTATTCGATACGAGAGGAACAGCTGCAGCCTAATTGCCTCCCTGTTTTTTCCTGGCAAATTAATGTTGATATAATTAAAATAACCATTTAAAGGGCACACAGGTAGCGTTGCCTTCAGATCCAAAAAAAAATCCATAAAAGCCGTTCTTTTATGACTTTGGTATTATGTATTATGTTTAATTCAGAAGTATTGCCCTTCCCAGACAGTAAAAACATGTCGGATTTATATCGAAGCTCTTTCAGCTTTTATGGCAACGTCCCACCTTGTCGCTATGGCTGCCGCTCAATCTGGTAACGAGTTATAAAGGTAATTAGCATCATGTAAAGATGTTGGAACAGTGTT
The DNA here is from genome assembly GCF_000004195.4 of Xenopus tropicalis. Lineage (NCBI taxonomy): Eukaryota > Metazoa > Chordata > Amphibia > Anura > Pipidae > Xenopus > Xenopus tropicalis. The sequence continues at coordinate 87,832,815 of NC_030685.2, read as the reverse complement.
GCTGGGAGTTGCTCCCATTCAGCCACAAGAGCATTAGTGAGGTTGGGCAGTGATGTTGGGGATCAGGCTCACAGTCGGGGTTCCATCCCACAGGGGTTCAGTTGGGTTGCCCCTCCCCTTGCTGCTATAACTGCCCCTACCCTTCTGGGAAGGTTCCCACTAGATGGTGGAACAGTGTTGCTGGGAGTTGCTCCCATTCAGCCACAAGAGCATTAGTGAGGTTGGGCACTGATGTTGGGGATCAGGCTCACAGTTGGGGTTCCAGTTCATCCCACAGGGGATCAGTTGGGTTGGGGTCAGGGCTCAGTCAGGTTCTTCCCATCTTAGCAAACCCATTCTGTAGGACCTGGATCTGTGCATGGGGGGGGGGGGAATTCTCTTGCTAAAACTGGAAAGGGCCCCCCCAAACTATTCCACAAAGGAAACATGGAATTGCCAGGAATGTCATTGTACCCTGTAGCCTTATGGTTTCGCTGGAACCAGGGGCCCAAACCATGGAAACAGCCCCAGCCTATTGTCCTTCTCCATCAAACGTTACCAATGAGATAATGTTCTCCTGACCTTGACCTCTCCAAACCCAAACCCAGAATTCATCCCTTCAAAACCTGTATTCCCACTTCTTCAGAGCCCAATGGCGGTGCCAATTACATCCCTCCAGCCAATACCTGGCATAGAACATGGTGATGTTGGGTTTGTTTGCCTTTCCTCCCCTTTAAACCCCCCCATGCTCCCCATGGATAGTTCTTGTGCTGTCATTAGTGATGGGCAAAATGTTTCACCAGGCATGGATTTGCGGCGAATTTCCGCATTTCGCCATTGGTGGATTGTTGAAAAAATTAGCCGCGGAAAAATTTGCAGCATGTCCAAAAATTGTCACCGGCGTCAAAAAAGAATAGTCGCGGGCGTCAAAATAATAGCAGCGCAACAAAATAATAGCCGCGGGTGACAAAATAATAGCTGCGAGACAAAATAATAGCCGTGGGCGACAAAAGAATAGCCGTTCAACAAAATAATAGCCGCGGGTGACAAAAGAATAGCTGTTCGACAAAATAATAGGCGCGGGCAACAAAATAATAGCCGCGAGACAAAATAATAGCCGTGGGCGACAAAAGAATAGCCGTTCAACAAAATAATAGCCGCGGGTGACAAAAGAATAGCTGTTCGACAAAATAATAGGCGCGGGCAACAAAATAATAGCCGTTCGACAAAATAATAGCCGTGGGCGACAAAATAATAGCCGTGGGTGACAAAAGAATAGCCGTTTGACAAAATAATAGCCACGGGTGACAAAATAATAGCTGCGGGCGACAATTTTTTGCCACACGTCATTTTCGCCGTTTCGCTAATTTTTTCAGATTCGCTCATCACTAGCTGTCATTGGTTTTGGGGACAGTTTGGAACTCAGCAGGGAGGGTTCCGCCTATAGGAGAAATGGCTAAAAATGTCTACTGAGCCGGATGTTGCTGGACTACATCTCCCATCATGCATTTTGTAGTCCTGCAACAACTGCCCAACCGTGCCCGAGCAACAGCGACGAGATTCCCTTGAAGATGTTGAGATTTTTTAACTTGAAACACAAAATAAATGGATTTAAATGACTTTTCGGTTAAATACTGCCAGGCCATTACTCTTGTGTTCAGTCGGCTGTTTTCGGTGTAACTTGGAGGGACATTCGGAGGCGACGAGATTGATGATCGGCACAAAGCGAGGAGTGCGGGGAAGTACTTCCAAATGATTATTTAAGATTTAAAAATCCATACGATTGTATTTCTGCGCAGGTGGAGCCAACGTCAAATCACTCACTTGGGCTGTAAATAATTCACCTCGGTTCCCGGCCAGCGTGGAGCTGCTTTTTTGGAATTAAATCAAATGAATTAGCTGTCACTGTTTCTTTTGTCTCCAGTTACGAGACGGGTTTTTTTTCCACCGACGGATTCGCTGCTCAGCCAAAAAGCGCATTATTATTGTTATTGCTGGGAATGGGGCGTCGAGTGATTGGCGGCTTTGTACATTGGGTAATAACCAAGGAACGGGGAGGTGAAGGCAAAAAAAACACCAAAAATCAAAGACATTTTATTTCCGTCGGACTTGGACGCAATTACGTGGATTTATGTCCTGCTGCTCCGCCAGGTATCATTTACAGCCAGTAAAACGTATACAAGGTGATAATGGAGTTGTGCCTTTGTGGGAAATGGGGAGACGTTGGGGGGGGGGGGATTGGGGTTGGAATAGATCAGATTATGTTAAAAAAATCTCCAAAAATATATTAAAAAACAATTAGCCAATCACTGCTCCCATTCAGCCACAAGAGCATTAGTGAGGTTGGGCAGTGATGTTGGGGATCAGGCTCACAGTCGGGGTTCCATCCCACAGGGGGTCAGTTGGGTTGCCCCTCCCATTGCTGCTATAACTGCCCCTGCCCTTCTGGGAAGGTCCCCACTAGATGGTGGAACAGTGTTGCTGGGAGTTGCTCCCATTCAGCCACAAGGGCATTAGTGAGGTTGGGCACTGATGTTGGGGATCAGGCTCACAGTCGGGGTTCCATCCCACAGGGGTTCAGTTGGGTTGCCCAACCCTACCTGCTATAACTGCCCCTGCCCTTCTGGGAAGGTTCCCACTAGATGGTGGGACAGTGTTGCTGGGAGTTGCTCCCATTCAGCCACAAGGGCATTAGTGAGGTTGGGCACTAATGTTGGGGATCAGGCTCACAGTCGGGGTTCCATCCCACAGGGGTTCAGTTGGGCTGAGGTCAGTCAGGTTCTTCTCATCTCAACAAACCCATTCTGTAGGACCTGGATCTGTGCATGGGGGGACTATCGTGATAAAACTGCAATTGTTAGGAATGTCATTGTACCCTGTGGCCTGTGGAACATATTCACATAGTAACCCTGTTCTGGCTAATTCCATTGTTTAATGGTTCCTGTATTCCCAACATGGGCTTTTCTGGGGTCTACACCACCCCAGGCTCTCAAAGCACCTTCACTCTCGCTACTGAGGAGGATCCTTTGCTTTTAAGACATTGATCTTTCTTTTATAATCCAAGGGATTCACATAATTCTGTCCACACCTACATGATCTGCCCTCACACATGCAGATGCACGCATACACACTGGGGCTACAGAGCTACCAAGTCTTCCACCCCAAGGAAACCATAGTCTAGAAGGTAGGCTGCACCATATACTCTCTATGGCACACACACAATGCTACTAGGGGGTGCACTACTGTCATGATGTATCTTTTCCTTAAGATAAGGTCCCCTAAGTGTAGTTCCCAAAACAGTGCTATCTAACTGAACTCTTGAGAAGTCTGGTTGCCATAAGATCCTCTTGGAGCCCTTGAGAAGTCTAATAGCCAAAAGAACCTCTTGGATTCCTTGAGAAGTCTAGAAGCCATAAGAAACCCTTGGAGCCCTTGAGGAATCAATGAGTCCTAAGAATTTCTAAAGACACTGAGAAGTCTAGAGGCCATAAGAACCTTGGAGCCCTTGAGAAGTCTAGGAGCCTTAAGAATCACTTGGTGCCCTTGAGAAGTCTAGGAGCCATAAAACCCTATTGGAGCCCTTGAGAAGTCTAGGAGCCATAAGAACCTCTTGGAGCCTATGAGAAGTCAAGGAGCCATAAGAACCTATTGGAGCCCTTGAGAAGTATAGGAGCCATAAGCCTCTCTTGGAGCCCTTGAGAAGTCTAGGAGCCATAAAACCCTCTTGGAGCCCTTGAGAAGTCTAGGAGCCATAAGAATCACTTCGAGGCCTTGAGGAATCAAGGAGCCATAAGTATTCCTAAAGCCACTGAGAAGTCTATAAGCCATAAGACCCTCTTGGAGCCCCTGAGAAGTCTAGAAGCCATAAGACCCTATTGGAGCCCTTGAGAAGTCTAGGAGTCATAAGAACCTCTTGGAGCCCTTGAGAAGTCTTGGAGCCATAAGAACCTCTTGGAGCAAATCTTGGAGGACCATACCCAGCCCTTGAACCCCCAGTTGGACAACCTGTACTAGGGGCACCTTCCTTAATTAGCTTAATTAGCCTCTTTCTCCATCAACCCTGATAATGAGAAACTGAATGTTGATATATAACAAGCCCACCACTGTCTCAGGTCATTGAGATGATTTTCTCTTCACTTCTCAACCCTTATCAACCATAATCTTTCTCTTATACTCCAGCACTCTCCTATTTGGTTTTACAGTGTAGAAGCACCCAGAGAAAAAGGAGCTGGGTGAGTGCATAGGAGAGTTGGACTGGGTGCAGCCACGACTTCAATGAAAGAGTGCAAGGCCTAGGTAGACAATTGAGGTTCCAGTAGAGGATGAATTGTAGGGTTCTCCTGTACCTGGGTAAGAAGATAAGTTTTACGGCCAAAATTGCTAAGAAGAAGTTTGGAGCTTTACGTTTAGGAAGGGGGTGTTGTCCCACCATGAGAGTACTGTATATAACAGATCCCCAATCTTTTTAACTCCTGAGCTACTCTTACACGTAAAAGTGTTGGTGAGCCCCACAGTTCTTTGGGAGTGCCAAATAAGGGCTGTGATTGGCTATTTGGTAGCCCCATGTGCCTCTATGCCTCCAAAACTTGCCTCCAAGCCAAAAATGAAAAAAGACGCATCTACTCTGGGGCCATTGGGGGCAACCCCTTTGATGTTGCCCCCGAGCCACTGGTTGGATCACTGGCCTATGACATGATGTAGAACTTGCAGCTCAATGAGACTCTTCGTGGTTCATCCCCTTCTACACTTGAGGCAGAAATGCCAGGTAGCCGCCATCACCGACTCCATCTCCATCCAATAAGCTCGCGGCTCACAATATGCACAAATATTTTCATACCCAAACAAACGGGGAGAAGGCTTGGGAGGTTTTATTCCTGTCCTCGCTCCGACCTCTGATACATTCCGGGCTTGTTAGCAGCCGAAATTTCCCAAGACGGCAGAATGTCAGCACATTTCTTAGCAATCTCCAGCCTCCTTTCATCCCAAAGCTAATGGGCCAATGAGAGCGCGGCGCACAACCTCCTCATTCCCGCCTGGGGGACTTTCTCCTCCGCAGAGTTCAATCTCGGCTAAACGCTCACTGCCGACACCGACTGCACCCACGGCTTCATTCGGGATTTCAAATGATCTAATTAGATCGACGCAGAAGGGTTTCGCCTGATATTTTATTCATAGAGACTCAGCCGATACATTCGTGCCACAAAAGGCGCTCGTTTCCAGGGGTCGTAATGGCGTCTGTTCTGCCAATGATAATTCCATCAGCCCACTGGCGCCGCGGCGCCGCGTCAGTCTGTAATGGCTGCAAGCAGATTCTGTATAACAGAGCATTCTGTCACAGTGGCACAGATCCTATCTGATCCCCCCCCATTGTAAGCAGCAGTCCTGCCCTGCTTTATGGCTGAGATTCTAGCTATCTGTATAACAGAGCATTCTGTCACAGTGGCACAGATCCTATCTGATCCCCCCATTGTAAGCAGCAGTCCTGCCCTGCTTTATGGCTGAGATTCTAGCTATCTGTATAACAGAGCATTCTGTCACAGTGGCACAGATCCTATCTGAATCCCCCCCATTGTAAGCAGCAGTCCTGCCCTGCTTTATGGCTGAGATTCTAGCTATCTGTATAACAGAGCATTCTGTCACAGTGGCACAGATCCTATCTGATCCCCCCCATTGTAAGCAGCAGTCCTGCCCTGCTTTATGGCTGAGATTCTAGCTATCTGTATAACAGAGCATTCTGTCACAGTGGCACAGATCCTATCTGATCCCCCCCATTGTAAGCAGCAGTCCTGCCCTGCTTTATGGCTGAGATTCTAGCTATCTGTATAACAGAGCATTCTGTCACAGTGGCACAGATCCTATCTGATCCCCCCATTGTAAGCAGCAGTCCTGCCCTGCTTTATGGCTGAGATTCTAGCTATCTGTATAACAGAGCATTCTGTCACAGTGGCACAGATCCTATCTGATCCCCCCCATTGTAAGCAGCCAGTCCTGCCCTGGCTTTATGGCTGAGATTCTAGCTATCTGTATACAGAGCATTTCTGTCACAGTGGCACAGATCCTATCTGATCCCCCCCATTGTAAGCAGCAGTCCTGCCCTGCTTTATGGCTGAGATTCTAGCTATCTGTATAACAGAGCATTCTGTCCACAGTGGCACAGATCCTATCTGATCCCCCCCATTGTAAGCAGCAGTCCTGCCCTGCTTTATGGCTGAGATTCTAGCTATCGTATAACAGAGCATTCTGTCACAGTGGCACAGATCCTATCTGATCCCCCCATTGTAAGCAGCAGTCCTGCCCTGCTTTATGGCTGAGATTCTAGCTATCTGTATAACAGAGCATTCTGTCACAGTGGCACAGATCCTATCTGATCCCCATTGTAAGCAGCAGTCCTGCCCTGCTTTATGGCTGAGATTCTAGCTATCTGTATACCCAGATCTGTCCTTATTCTATATATAATATTTCTGAGGAATCTCCTAGAATAAAGATTTTTCCCTTGCAGCTGGATAAACAAAGGCCACTTAGCCCAGTTGCAGCTACAAATTAATCTCTCTTTCATTCCCACCGAAAGTGCCGGCCGGCGGCGGCGGCTGAAATCCGAACCAGAAAAAAAAAAGAAAAAAGGCGAAGACGGAAACTTTGAGTGAAAAGAAAGAACATGAAAGAAGTCCCTAATAATCAATACGCCTCTTACAGAAAAAGACTTCTTCATTATTTCATTAAAGGCAGCTAATTACATGGATGATTGAAGAATTTCCGCAGGTTGAAGAGAAGCTTTTCGAGTCCCCTAAAACCATAAAGGGAGGCGGCTCGGAGCCCTTTGTGCTAATTCTTTCCTTGGTTTTATCGCCGGCAAACAGAAATTGCTTGTGGACGTGAGAACTAAATCATAGAGGGAAAGTAATGGTTCTGCCACTTAGAATGTGGGATCCGATGGCGGCTCTGCCGGCCCTTTATTCCTTTGTTCCGATGCAGAACCTTCCCCGGCACATAATTATCATTTATTTATAGAGCAGATACAATAAAGGGGGATAAAGGCCTTGGTGTTACCCAAAAACCGAATGCCATAGACTTGACAGAAACCAGAAACAACATGGCTGCCGTTCTGCGCGGAGGGGTCCCAGCCTGGCGGGTTGGATTGGGGGGCGGTAATGTCATATACAGATAAAGTGATATCATTTATTTGTTAGAATGTGATAGTAAAGGGGTTGTTCACCTTTATATTAACCGTTAGTGTGATGTAGGGAAGGCTATTCTGAGAAAACTTGCAATTGGTCTTCATTTTTTCATTAACTAATTTAGCTTTCTGTTCAGCAGCTCTCCAGGTTGGAATTTCAGCAGCTATGTGGTTGCTAGGGTCCAGTTTAACTTAGTAACCAGGCAGTGGCTTGTAAAAGGAACAGGAATATGAATAGAGAAACAACATGGCTGCCGTTCTGCGCGGAGGGGTCCCAGCCTGACGGGTTGGATTGGGGGGCGGTAATGTCATATACAGATAAAGTGATATCATTTATTTGTTAGAATGTGATAGTAAAGGGGTTGTTTACCTTTAAATTAACTGTTAGTGTGATGTAGGGAAGGCAATTCTGAGAAAACTTGCAATTGGTCTTTTGGTCATTTTTTCATTAACTAATTTAGCTTTCTGTTCAGCAGCTCTCCAGCTTGGAATTTCAGCAGCTATGTGGTTGCTATGGACCCCGTTTAACCTAGTAACCAGGCAGTGGCTTGTAAAAGGAACAGGAATATGAATGGGGAGGGGCTGAATAGAAAGATAAGGAATAAAAAGTAACAATAACAATAAAACTGGAGCCTCACAGAGCAATAGGGTTTGGCTGCCGGGGTCAGTGACCCCCATTTGAAAGCTGCAAAGAGTCAGAAGTAGGAGGCAAATAATTCGCAAACTATAATAATATTCTGAGACAATTTGCAATTGGTCTTCATTTTTTATAATTTGTAGTTTTTTAATTATTTCAATCATTGTTCAGCAGTTCTGCAGTTTGCAGGATGGTTGTTAGGGTCCAAATTACCTTAGCAACCAGGGAGTGGTTTGAATGAGAGACTGGCGAAATTCCTCATTTGCCATTGGCGATTTTTGTCATGAAACTGCGGCAAAAATTTGGTATAAAAAAATATTTGCAGAGACAAGAAAGTTGCCAAAACGAAAAAGTCGCCAACAAAAATGTTGCAGAGACAAAAAAAGTCATCGCAAAAAAAATAAACAAAAAACTCTGACATAAGCCGCGGCCTCTTCCATTCTGTCGGGTGCAGGGGGGTGTTCTAGATCCCGGAGGGTCAGTGACTTGATCCACAAATCTGCTTTCTATGAACCCAGAGTCAGATGCGACTACTGCGAGGGGGACCTGGTCCAACAGGAGTTAATCGCACGTCGCAGGGAAGTTCAACAAGGAATCAATTTACTGCAAAAGCCACAAGCCATTCGGCATGAAACGCGCGAGGAGGAGAGAAACCGGCGCAGAGAAACATAAACTCCCGGTATTAACTGCAATTTACTGTCAGGTGCTCAGCGCAGAAAATATGGCAGGTTTGAGCGCCCGTCCGACAGAAATGATGGCAGCGAGTACAACCCGGCGCTTCTTTGTACAGAAACAAGTATCTCATAAAGTGTCCAAGCCGGGAGGGAAGGCGGCACTGAATCATGGCAAAGCCGGAGATTTCTCTATTTACCCCATTACCCTCCTCTCCCTCACTCACTGGGACTTATTTATATTGATTTGTAGCAGCAACAAGCATCAAACTTATATTCCTATACATTGGGGTAACAGTCACCCCGCTATAGTTCCAGGGGTACCCAGGGCACAAATAAGCACTCACCCCAAATCCCCCCCTAACTGGCCTTCAGGCTGGGCCCCCTTAGCCCATAACAAGGTTACAGATATATAGAAACATTGGGGTAACAGTCACCCCGCTATAGTTCCAGGGGTACCCAGGGCACAAATAAGCACTCACCCCAAATCCCCCCCTAACTGGCCTTCAGGCTGGGCCCCCTTAGCCCATAACAAGGTTACAGATATATAGAAACATTGGGGTAACAGTCACCCTGCTATAGTTCCAGGGGTACCCAGGGCACAAATAAGCACTCACCCCAAATCCCCCCCTAACTGGCCTTCAGGCTGGGCCCCCTTAGCCCATAACAGGGTTACAGATATATAGAAACATTGGGGTAACAGTCACCCCCGCTATAGTTCCAGGGGTACCCAGGGCACAAATAAGCACTCACCCCAAATCCCCCCCTAACTGGCCTTCAGGCTGGGCCCCCTTAGCCCATAACAAGGTTACAGATATATAGAAACATTGGGGTAACAGTCACCCTGCTATAGTTCCAGGGTTACCCAGGGCACAAATAAGCACTCACCCCAAATCCCCCCTAACTGGCCTTCAGGCTGGGCCCCCTTAGCCCATAACAAGGTTACAGATATATAGAAACATTGGGTAACAGTCACCCCGCTATAGTTCCAGGGGTACCCAGGGCACAAATAAGCACTCACCCCAAATCCCCCCCTAACTGGCCTTCAGGCTGGGCCCCCTTAGCCCATAACAAGGTTACAGATATATAGAAACATTGGGGTAACAGTCACCCCGCTATAGTTCCAGGGGTACCCAGGGCACAAATAAGCACTCACCCCAAATCCCCCCCTAACTGGCCTTCAGGCTGGGCCCCCTTAGCCCATAACAAGGTTACAGATATATAGAAACATTGGGGTAACAGTCACCCCACTATAGTTCCAGGGGTACCCAGGGCACAGAGAGATATAAAGGGTAAGTTGCACTATGGCACAAGTCTAATGCAGTTAATAAATGGGGCACATTTTGACCCCAGTGCCCAATGAGTTAACGTTACACCGGGAGCCAATAAACACGGATAAACACCTGGTTCCGTCTCTGCTCAATGTTCTGTTTTGCTTTCTGCTCTTTCCAAGCGGCTACTCGGAACATTCGGAAAGGACCTTGAGGGCTTGGAGAACCGGAAACCTGGGCAGAGAGTTACTTTCTGATTGTAATTGGCAAAGGCAGGACAAGTTCATGTTTCCAGTAAGTCAGTTCAGATCCTTGTAGATTTACCTGGGGGCATTAGGAGTACATTTCATGAGGATGGGGCAGTAACACAGGCTAATGGTGTCAGCACAGGAATAACTCGCTACAATATTTATTCTGTAAATGCAGCTCCTGGGAACTAAAACTGCCCAGTGTTCTGTGGTATTAAAAGGTAAAGTTACTCATTATGTCTCCATCTTGTCCTACTGTCTCCATCTTGTCCTACTGTCTCCATCTTGCCCTACTGTCTCCATCTTGTCCTACTGTCTCCATCTTGTCCTACTGTCTCGATCTTGCCCTACTGTCTCCGTCTTGTCCTACTGTCTCCGTCTTGCCCTACTGTCTCCGTCTTGCCCTACTGTCTCCATCTTGTCCTACTGTCTCCATCTTGCCCTACTGTCCCCATCTTGCCCTACTGTCTCCATCTTGTCCTACTGTCTCCATCTTGTCCTACTGTCTCGATCTTGCCCTACTGTCTCCGTCTTGTCCTACTGTCTCCGTCTTGCCCTACTGTCTCCGTCTTGTCCTACTGTCTCCATCTTGCCCTACTGTCTCCATCTTGTCCTACTGTCTCCATCTTGCCCTACTGTCCCCATCTTGTCCTACTGTCTCCATCTTGCCCTACTGTCCCCATCTTGTCCTACTGTCTCCATCTTGCCCTACTGTCTCCATCTTGCCCTACTGTCCCCATCTTGCCCTACTGTCTCCATCTTGCCCTACTGTCTCCATCTTGTCCTACTGCCTCTATCTTGTCCTACTGCCTCCATCTTGTCCTACTGTCTCCATCCTGCCCTACTGTCTCCATCTTGCCCTACTGTCCCCATCTTGCCCTACTGTCTCCATCTTGCCCTACTGTCTCCATCTTGTCCTACTGCCTCTATCTTGTCCTACTGCCTCCATCTTGTCCTACTGTCTCCATCCTGCCCTACTGTCTCCATCTTGCCCTACTGTCTCCATTTTGCCCTACTGTCTCCATCTTGCCCTACTGTCCCCATCTTGTCCTACTGCCTCCATCTTGTCCTACTGCCTCCATCTTGTTCTACTGTCTCCATCCTGCCCTACTGTCTCCATCTTGCCCTACTGTCTCCATTTGCCCTACTGTCTCCATCTTGCCCTACTGTCCCCATCTTGTCCTACTGCCTCCATCTTGTCCTACTGCCTCCATCTTGTCCTACTGTCTCCATCTTGCCCTACTGTCTCCATCTTGTCCTACTGCCTCCATCTTGTCCTACTGTCTCCATCCTGCCCTACTGTCTCCATCTTGCCCTACTGTCTCCATCTTGCCTTACTGTCTCCATCTTGCCTTACTGTCTCCATCTTGTCCTACTGCCTCCATCTTGCCCTACTGCCTCCATCTTGTCCTACTGTCTCCATCTTGCCCCTACTGTCTCCATCTTGCCGTACTGTCTCCATCTTGCCCTACTGTCCCCATCTTGTCCTACTGTCTCCATCTTGCCTACTGTCTCCATCTTGCCCTACTGTCTCCATCTTGCCCCTACTGTCTCCATCTTGCCCGACTGTCCCCATCTTGCCCTACTGTCTCCATCTTGCCCTACTGTCTCCATCTTGCCCTACTGTCTCCATCTTGCCCTACTGTCCCCATCTTGCCCTACTGTCTCCATTTTGCCCTACTTTCTCCATTTGGCCCTACTGTCTCCATCTTGCCCTACTGTCTCCATCTTGCCCTACTGTCTCCATTTGGCCCTACTGTCTCCATTTGGCCCTACTGTCTCCATCTTGCCCTACTGTCTCCATTTGCCCTACTGTCTCCATTTGGCCCTACTGTCACCATTTGGCCCTACTGTCTCCATTTGGCCCTACTGTCCCCATCTTGCCCTACTGTCTCCATTTTGCCCTACTGTCTCCATTTGGCCCTACTGTCTCCATCTGGCCCTACTGTCTCCATCTTGCCCTACTGTCTCCATCTTGCCCTACTGTCTCCATTTGGCCCTACTGTCTCCATTTGGCCCTACTGTCTCCATCTTGCCCTACTTCTCCATCTTGCCCTACTGTCTCCATTTGGCCCTACTGTCCCCATCTTGCCCTACTGTCTCCATCTTGCCCTACTGTCTCCATCTTGCCCTACTGTCTCCATCTTGCCCTACTTTCTCGATCTTGCCCTACTGTCTCCATCTTGTCCTACTGTCTCCATCTTGCCCTACTGTCCCCATCTTGCCCTACTGTCTCCATCTTGCCCTACTGTCCCCATCTTGCCCTACTGTCCCCATCTTGCCCTACTGTCCCCATCTTGCCATACTGTCTCCATCTTGTCCTACTGTCTCCATCTTGCCCTACTGTCTCCATCTTGCCCTACTTTCTCGATCTTGCCCTACTGTCTCCATCTTGCCCTACTGTCTCCATCTTGTCCTACTGTCTCCATCTTGCCCTACTGTCTCCATCTTGCCCTACTTTCTCCATCTTGCCCTACTTTCTCCATCTTGCCCTACTTTCTCCATCTTGCCCTACTGTCTCCATCTTGCCCTACTGTCTCCATTTGGCCCTACCGTCTCCATCTTGTCCTACTATACCATCTTGTGTATCTATTATACAGTAACAGGACAAGCCCATACATTACACTGTACAGAGAACAGGTTTTATTTTGCTTCTTTTCCCCAAACCCGACCTGGTGAGGCTGAGACCCAGCGCTGAGAGCAAATCAGGCTGTTGCTAGGGAAGATGGATGGGGGCGACTGTGCGCAGGCAGCACTTTCTGTCACTTGCTCTGAACTACTCGGAAAATCAGTAGCAAATGAGGGCGAAGGCACATAAAGAATATTTCATATGCGGAGAAATTTACCCTGACAAGATTCATGCGGCCAATGAAACAGGAAAACAAGAAATGTCCCGGGGAAAGTGCGATATTAGCAGCCGTGATAAATAGCCGCTCCCTGGGAAGCTTTAATGAGATCCTATAAATGTGCCCAAACCCTGCTCTCCGCTGGATGGCAGATCTCTCAAGGCTCAAACTGTGCCCGTCTGTGGCACCCAGCAACCTGGTCTATTGATTAACCCATTAATAGTTAGTGGCACTGATACATTAGCAAGAAAGTGCAGTTACAGGGACACAATAATTAAAATAATAATGTTTAATAGACAATTATAGGCTGTTTGTGTTTGTCACAGATTCTAGCTATTTATATAAGCAGCATTACTGTTGTAAAGCAAGACAGAACTGCTGATAAGATCTGTGCCACTGTGACAGAATGCTCTGTTATACAGATAGCTAGAATCTCAGCCATAAAGCAGGGCAGGACTGCTGCTTACAATGGGGGGATCAGATAGGATCTGTGCCACTGTGACAGAATGCTCTGTTATACAGATAGCTAGAATCTCAGCCATAAAGCAGGGCAGGACTGCTGCTTACAATGGGGGGGGATCAGATAGGATCTGTGCCACTGTGACAGAATGCTCTGTTATACAGATAGCTAGAATCTCAGCCATAAAGCAGGGCAGGACTGCTGCTTACAATGGGGGGATCAGATAGGATCTGTGCCACTGTGACAGAATGCTCTGTTATACAGATAGCTAGAATCTCAGCCATAAAGCAGGGCAGGACTGCTGCTTACAATGGGGGGATCAGATAGGATCTGTGCCACTGTGACAGAATGCTCTGTTATACAGATAGCTAGAATCTCAGCCATAAAGCAGGGCAGGACTGCTGCTTACAATGGGGGGATCAGATAGGATCTGTGCCACTGTGACAGAATGCTCTGTTATACAGATAGCTAGAATCTCAGCCATAAAGCAGGGCAGGACTGCTGCTTACAATGGGGGGATCAGATAGGATCTGTGCCACTGTGACAGAATGCTCTGTTATACATAATATACAGTATATAAATGCAAGAGAAGCAGGGAAGGCTCAGCAAGCTCAGTGCACGATATTATTGATATTATTCTGTATTTTAGCTCACGGGCTCCATGATTTAATATTTATGAGCTGAATTCACCCAGGTTCCCCGTAACCCCCGGCCGCCTGTTCTACATCTCACCCCCGAGCTCAGTTGCCCCCCTGCTGTATAAACGGCCGGGCTCCCAGTGAGGGGGATACAGAGCCCAATATGTTGGCAGCTAATTGGCTGCACCGGCGCCGCCCGCGGTCCCTACACAGCGGCCATAGTGCCGACTGCAGCAAATCTGCTCATTCTGTGTGAATAAATCCGCCCGACTTTGCCTGATTTGCCTGATTTGCCATTAATTTGCTTAAATCCAACACATGAGCGATCAAGGGAAGAAACATAACGTAACGGTAATAATAACAATACTCAGGAAGGGCACCAAGGGGTGCAAAATCAGGGTTGGGGTGCAAAGTGCTATTTATTTTGCCCACAAAATGGAGCAGAAGAACCCGAGCTTCCATGCTGAATACAGTGCTGCCTGCAATCTGTGATGCTGTATTCATGCTGGCCGGCCTGGGGGGACATATAGGTGCCCCCGAACTTGTTACAGAGGGACCAGGGGGCCTTGGTGCAACCGCCATTGTGGCCCCTGCCGGATTCAGAGCAAGGAGAAGACATTGTGGCCCAATTGCTCTGTGCCTGAGCTTCAGGGGTGCAGTTTTGTCCACCTTCCTAGTGTTGCACTTGGGGCAGAGGGATTTTAGGGTTCGGCTGAGCAGAGGCATGAAAATATCTTATTCTATAGACTTTTATAGTCCTTAATGTGGGGGTTAAGTTAATGTTGCCCCTTGTGGTTGGGGCAGGGTAGTCACTGGTTATGGGTACCACCTTGAGGTGCCTTCACAGTTTAGGCTCTGGCACAGTACCCCAAAACTACAGAACTGGGGGGTTATTATAGTGTGGCCCCCAACTGGCTAATTCCCCAAGGGACCCATTCAACAGAGCCATCGCCTTATCTCCAGGGCCCCCCGACACCTCCCCTATAATCTGAGCTTTATCAGCCCCGGCACCTCCTCGGGGGGCACAATATCCCTCACAGACGGTGCTTCCTCGGACGTCAGCTCCTTGGCCAAATATATAATTAACCTGAATTGATTCCTACACGAGAGATTGAGTCAGAGAAGCGGCGCCACCCACCGCCATCTATACTCTGGGCCACTCGCGCCAACGCTACACGGTTAAAGGGCAAGTAAAACACTGGCAACATGTACTCTGTATTACGGAAATTAGTAGGCCAGTGCTTTCCATGTGATGTAGAAACAGGAAAGAAACCAAAATACGCGGTCACATCGCTTCGCTGAAAAATTTGCAAAATGGCAAAAAATTTGGGAAATGCATTGAGATTAGTGATGAGCGAATTTTTTCGGCAGGCATTTATTAGCAGCGAATTTACGCATTTCGCAAAACTTCCGTGAAAATTTGCCGCGGAAAAATTGACGCGCGTCAAATTGGGCACAGTTGCGTCAAAAAATGAGGGCGACAAAAAAAATAGACATGAGCGCCAAAAACAGACGCGGGCGACAAAAAAAAATTGCCCAACAAATTCGCTTTGCAAATTTTTTGCCGTTTCGCAAATTTTAGGGTGAGGCAAAACAGGACAGATTCGCTCATCACTAATTGAGGTCAATAGGCAACTTTTTTATGCGCAACATTTTTTTCTTACTCCAAATAAGGGGTGCGGCCGAACCCCCGAACGGATTCTGCCGAATCCTGAACCGAATCCGAATCCTACTTAGCATATGCTGATTAGAATCGTAAGCATAAAGCTGCCATCATTCTAGCCCCTCCCACTTCTTGTCCTCACCCCTCCCCCTCTAAGCAGCCATCATTCTAGCCCCTCCCACTTCTTGTCCTCACCCCTCCCCCTCTAAGCTGCCATCATTCTAGCCCCTCCCACTTCTTGTCCTCACCCCTCCCCCTCTAAGCAGCCATCATTCTAGCCCCTCCCACTTCTTGTCCTCACCCCTCCCCCTCTAAGCTGCCATCATTCTAGCCCCTCCCACTTCTTGTCCTCACCCCTCCCCCTCTAAGCTGCCATCATTCTAGCCCCTCCCACTTCTTGTCCTCACCCCTCCCCCTCTAAGCAGCCATCATTCTAGCCCCTCCCACTTCTTGTCCTCACCCCTCCCCCTCTAAGCAGCCATCATTCTAGCCCCTCCCACTTTTTGTCCTCACCCCTTCCCCTCTAAGCTGCCATCATTATAGTCCCACCCACTTCTTGTCCTCACCCCTCCCCCTCTAAGCTGCCATCATTCTAGCCCCTCCCACTTCTTGTCCTCACCCCTCCCCCTCTAAGCAGCCATCATTCTAGCCCCTCCCACTTTTTGTCCTCACCCCTTCCCCTCTAAGCTGCCATCATTCTAGCCCCTCTCACTTCTTGTCCTCACCCCTCCCCCTCTAAGCTGCCATCATTATAGTCCCACCCACTTCTTGTCCTCACCCCTCCCCCTCTAAGCTGCCATCATTCTAGCCCCTCCCACTTTTGTCCTCACCCCTTCCCCTCTAAGCTGCCATCATTCTAAGCCCCTCCCACTTCTTGTCCGCACCCCTCCCCCTCTAAGATGCCATCATTATAGTCCCACCCACTTCTTGTACTCACCCCTCCCCCTCTAAGCTGCCATCATTCTAGCCCCTCCCACTTTTTGTCCTCACCCCTCCCTCTCTAAGCTGCCATCATTCTAGCCCCTCCCACTTTTTGTCCTCACCCCTTCCCCTCTAAGCTGCCATCATTCTAGCCCCTCCCACTTCTTGTCCTCACCCCTCCCCCTCTAAGATGCCATCATTATAGTCCCACCCACTTCTTGTCCTCACCCCTCCCCCTCTAAGCTGCCATCATTCTAGCCCCTCCCACTTCTTGTCCACACCCCCCCTCTAAGCTGCCATCATTCTAGTCCCACCCACTTCTTGTCCTCACCCCTCCCCCTCTAAGCTGCCATCATTCTAGCCCCTCCCACTTTTTGTCCTCACCCCTTCCCCTCTAGGCTGCCATCATTCTAGCCCCTCCCACTTCTTGTCCACACCCCCCTCTAAGCTGCCATCATTCTAGTCCCACCCACTTCTTGTCCTCACCCCTCCCCCTCTAAGCTGCCATCATTCTAGCCCCTCCCACTTCTTGTCCACACCCCCCCTCTAAGCTGCCATCATTCTAGTCCCACCCACTTCTTGTCCTCACCCCTCCCCCTCTAAGCTGCCATCATTCTAGCCCCTCCCACTTTTTGTCCTCACCCTTCCCCTCTAGGCTGCCATCATTCTAGCCCCTCCCACTTCTTGTCCACACCCCCCTCTAAGCTGCCATCATTCTAGTCCCACCCACTTCTTGTCCACACACCCCCTCTAAGCTGCCATCATTCTAGTCCCACCCACTTCTTGTCCACACACCCCCTCTAAGCTGCCATCATTCTAGTCCCACCCACTTCTTGTCCACACCCCCCCTCTAGGCTGCCATCCTTCTAGTCTCACCCTCTAACTTGTGTGGCATAATGCTGATTAGAATCGGAAGGGGTTAAAAATTGATGCGCCCGCAGATCCCAAACCGAATCCGGGATTCCCCTTTGCAATAAAAGCTCCGCTGTGATTGGGGGGCCCCTTAGGCACAAATGGTTCCATTTCAAGAATCAGAGATGAATTTTGTAATTTTACTGCCCCCAAAAATCACTGAAAAGACTTTTTTTATGTTTTAATATTTTTTATTTTTTTTTATTAAATGATTTGATGTATTGTCCCAGTGTTTCCCTTTGTGCAGAGGAGTCGGGGCCCCGGCGCTCACGTACTCGCCGCCTGTCATTATGTAGGTGACTGGCAGCGAGGAGTTATTAAGGCGCCAGGGGGCGCGGGGAGGAGAGACTGGAGCCTGTACGTTACCTGCCAATCTGTCACTTACAGGGAAAGGACACAGAGACAGGAAGAGCTGGGACTGAGTCAGGAACAGACCTACCGGCAGCCACACGTTACTGGGAATTATATTACTGAGCGCCAGATGCCCCACTCATTGCCCCAGTATCTGAATGATAAACCCATTTCTTTCCCCTGTAAGCTGCCATCTTTGTGATCTGGTCCCACCCACTGCCTGAGTTACATTTTACTTGCCCTTCCCCCTATGAGATGTCATCATAGTGGTATAGCCCCACCCACTGCCATGGTTAGAAACTCCGTGCCCCTCCTCCTGTTAGCTGTATTCATGCTGCTGTAGTTCCGCCCACTGCCTCAGTTACAGACTCCCTGCCCCTCCCACTCTAAGCCATCATTCTAGTCCCACCCACTTCTTGTTCTCACCCCTCCCCCTCTAAGCTGCCATCATTCTAGTCCCACCCACTTCTTATTCTTACCTTTCCCCCTCTAAGATGCCATCATTCTAGTCCCACCCACTTCTTGTTCTCACCCCTCCCCCTCTAAGCTGCCATCATTATAGTCCCACCCACTTCTTGTTCTCACCCCTCCCCCTCTAAGCTGCCATCATTCTAGTCCCACCCACTTCTTGTCCTCACCCCTCCCCCCCTAGGCTGCCATTATTCTAGTCCCACCCACTTCTTGTCCTCCCCCCTCCCCCCTAGGCTGTCATTATTCTAGTCCCACCCACTTCTTGTCCTCCCCCCTCCCCCCAGGCTGTCATCATTATAGTCCCACCCACTTCTTGTCCTCCCCCCTCCCCCCACAGGCTGCCATCATTATAGTCCCACCCACTTCTTGTCCTCACCCCTCCCCCCCCCGGTACAAGATCACACACAGATAAAGACCCCTCAGATGGTGCAGGTGTCACAGGCTTTGCCCCTTATTAGAAATAGTAAAGGTGGGAGGGGTACTTGCCCCCCTGATTCTGGGCAGTTAATCCCAAGCAATATATTAACTGCGCCTGAGAATCAGGTAGAAGATTGTTTTTCTTTTCATTCCTGTAAATGTTATTTGTTACTCAGTGTTACTCAGTGTTACTCAGTGTTACTCTGTGTATCAGTAAAACTATTCCTGTACCGACCCCCCAGGATTTGTTCCTCGGCTTCAGCCAAAAATAAACTCAAAATAAACTGTAAATGTTCCGTCTGGGAGCCGCGTGGGGATACGGGGTGGAAAGGAGAAAAGGATACAGGCACGGGGGTAATTTGTGTGGCATAAGGGGGGTAATTTGTGTGGCATAAGGGGGCAAATTGTGTGGCATAAGGGGGCAACTTGTAAGGCAATATGGAGACAGTAGGGCAAGATGGAGACAGTAGGACAAGATGGAGACAGTAAGACAAGATGGGGACAGTAGGAAAAGTTGGAGACAGTAGGGCAAGATGGAGACAGTAGGACAAGATGGGGACAGTAGGGCAAGATGGAGACAGTAGGACAAGATGGGGACAGTAGGACAAGATGGGGACAGTAAGGCAAGATGGAAAAAGTAGGACAAGATGGGGACAGTAGGACAAGATGGGGACAGTAGGGCAAGATGGAGACAGTAGGGAAAGATGGGGACAGTAGGGCAAGATGGAGACAGTAGGGAAAGATGGGGACAGTAGGGCAAGATGGAGACAGTAGGACAAGATGGGGACAGTAGGACAAGTTGGAGACAGTAGGACAAGATGGGGACAGTAGGACAAGATGGGGACAGTAGGGCAAGATGGAGACAGTAGGGCAAGATGGGGACAGTAGGGTAAGATGGAGACAGTAGGACAAGATGGAGACAGTAGCGCAAGATGGAGACAGTAGGGCAAGATGGAGACAGTAGGACAAGATGGAGACAGTAGGGCAAGATGGAGACAGTAGGGCAAGATGGAGACAGTAGGACAAGATGGAGACTGTAGGGCAAGATGGAGACAGTAGGACAAGATGGAGACTGTAGGACAAGATGGAGACTGTAGGACAAGTTGGAGACTAGTAGGACAAGATGGAGACAGTAGGACAAGATGGAGACAGTAGGACAAGATGGAGACAGTAGGACAAGTTGGAGACAGTAGGACAAGATGGGGACAGTAGGGGAAGTTGGAGACAGTAGGGCAAGTTGCAGACAGTAGGGTAAGATGGAGACAAGTAGGGCAAGATGGAGACAGTAGGCCAAGATGGAAACAGTAGGGCAAGATGGAGAAAGTAGGGCAAGTTGCAGACAGTAGGGTAAGATGGGGACAGTAGGGCAAGATGGAGACAGTAGGACAAGTTGGAGACAGTAGGGCAAGATGTAGACAGTAGGACAAGATAGAGACAGTAGGGCAAGATGGAGACAGTAGGACAAGATGGGGACAGTAGGACAAGATGGGGACAGTAGGGCAAGATGGAGACAGTAGGACAAGATTAGAGACAGTAGGGCAAGATGGAGACAGTAGGACAAGATGGGGACAGTAGGACAGGATGGGGACAGTAGGACAAGTTGGAGACAGTAGGACAAGATGGGAACAGTAGGACAAGTTGGAGACAGTAGGGCAAGATGGAGACAGTAGGGCAAGATGGAGACAGTAGGACAAGATGGGGACAGTAGGGCAAGATGGAGACAGTAGGACAAGATGGGGACAGTAGGGCAAGATGGAGACAGTAGGACAAGATGGGGACAGTAGGACAAGATGGGACAGTAGGGCAAGATGGAGACAGTAGGGCAAGATGGAGACAGTAGTACAAGATGGGGACAGTAGGACAAGTTGGAGACAGTAGGACAAGATGGGGACAGTAGGGCAAGATGGGGACAGTAGGGGAAAGATGGGGACAGTAGGGCAAGATGGAGACAGTAGGACAAGATGGGGACAGTAGGGCAAGATGGAGACAGTAGGACAAGATGGGGACAGTAGGACAAGATGGGGACAGTAGGGCA
Organism: Xenopus tropicalis; assembly: GCF_000004195.4. NCBI lineage: Eukaryota > Metazoa > Chordata > Amphibia > Anura > Pipidae > Xenopus > Xenopus tropicalis. The sequence goes on along the minus strand of NC_030685.2, from coordinate 87,812,121 downwards.
AGATGGAGACAGTAGGACAAGATGGGGACAGTAGGACAAGATGGGGACAGTAGGACAAGATGGGGACAGTAGGGCAAGATGGAGACAGTAGGACAAGATGGGGACAGTAGGACAAGATGGGGACAGTAGGGCAAGATGGAGACAGTAGGACAAGATGGGGACAGTAGGACAAGATGGGGACAGTAGGGCAAGATGGAGACAGTAGGGAAAGATGGGGACAGTAGGGCAAGATGGAGACAGTAGGACAAGATGGGGACAGTAGGACAAGTTGGAGACAGTAGGACAAGATGGGGACAGTAGGACAAGATGGGGACAGTAGGGAAAGATGGGGACAGTAGGGCAAGATGGAGACAGTAGGACAAGATGGGGACAGTAGGACAAGTTGGAGACAGTAGGACAAGATGGGGACAGTAGGGCAAGATGGAGACAGTAGGGCAAGATGGGGACAGTAGGACAAGTTGGAGACAGTAGGACAAGATGGAGACACTAGGACAAGATGGAGACAGTAGGGCAAGACGGGGACAGTAGGACAAGTTGGAGACAGTAGGGCAAGATGGAGACAGTAGGGCAAGATGGGGACAGTAGGACAAGTTGGTGACAGTAGGACAAGATGGGGACAGTAGGGCAAGATGGAGACAGTAGGGCAAGATAGAGACAGTAGGACAAGATGGGGACAGTAGGGCAAGATGGGGACAGTAGGGCAAGATGGGGACAGTAGGACAAGATGGGGACAGTAGGGCAAGATGGGGACAGTAGGGCAAGATGGAGACAGTAGGACAAGATGGGGACAGTAGGGCAAGATGGGGACAGTAGGGCAAGATGGAGACAGTAGGACAAGATGGGGACAGTAGGGCAAGATGGAGACAGTAGGACAAGATGGGGACAGTAGGACAAGATGGGGACAGTAGGACAAGTTGGAGACAGTAGGGCAAGATGGAGACAGTAGGACAAGATGGAGACAGTAGGACAAGATGGAGACAGTAGGACAAGATGGAGACAGTAGGACCAGATGGGGACTGTAGGGCAAGATGGAGACAGTAGGACAAGATGGAGACTGTAGGACAAGATGGAGACTGAGTTGGAGACAGTAGGGCAAAAGGCCAAGAAACTCAGCTGCACGCAGAACAAGTGGGAGTCAAGATATTGGGGCACAATGGAGACCCCAGCAGCTGGGGGGGCTCATCTTACCGTTGTCAGCCATAGGTACTGATACAGTAAATCCCTGCGCAGGGGACATTGTTCTATAAAGCGACAGTCTCGCTGTTCTCCAAATCACCGTGGGATTCTGGGATTTCATTCCGATCCTTTCAATCCCTTTGAGAGCAAAGCGACAGGGTTGGGAATGAATTCGGGGAAGCGGCTACAGAATGAGAGGTCCCCCCCCCCCCCCCATTGAGATAGAAATCTCACTCAGCAGAGACAGACCTGGGAATAAATCCCATTGAGCCCCCCAGTCGGCCTGTCTGCGCAGGAATGCAGCGCTGTGATTAGTCGCGGCCCCGCCGTGCGTCTCGCTAATATATTTGTTTTATGCGCAGACAGATCCCTCTCAGATACGGTCTCACCGTGTAACTAATGGGAGCAGATATTGTGCAAATCACAAGCCGACCGCGTCGCTCGCTCACAACTTGCCCTTTGCTTGTTGGTTTTAAATCCTTCATTATAAAAAAAGCGAGAAAAACAGAAAATGACAAAAAACAATGAAATCTGTAAGGAAATCGCTTCCTCCCCTTCCGGGAATTTATTCCAAATTCTATAGATATAAATTATATTCTTCCAGAATTGAATCCCACTTCCTATTTAGCTTTTAAAATCAACATTTTACCCTGACCCGGGTGTGGTCATTAACCCCTGGGGCAATTAATCTCAACACATAAGGGCAGATTTGTGAACACAAGTGCAATTGTGGGAAACAACAAGACTCCTATAGAGTCCAATTTAATTCTAATTTTTAAAATTGATTTCCTTTTTCTTTCTAATAATAAAACAGTACCTGTACTTGATCCCAACTAAGATATAATTACCCCTTATTGGGGGCAGAACAGCCCTATTGGGTTTATTTCATGGTTAAATGATTCCCTTTTCTCTGTAATAATAAAACAGTACCTGTACTTGATCCCAACTAAGATATAATTACCCCTTATTGGGGCAGAACAGCCCTATTGGGTTTATTTAATGGTTAAATGATTCCCTTTTCTCTGTAATAATAAAACAGTACCTGTACTTGATCCCAACTAAGATATAATTACCCCTTATTGGGGGCAGAACAGCCCTATTGGGTTTATTTAATGGTTAAATGATTCCCTTTTCTCTGTAATAATAAAACAGTACCTGTACTTGATCCCAACTAAGATATAATTACCCCTTATTGGGGGCAGAACAGCCCTATTGGGTTTATTTCATGGTTAAATGATTCCCTTTTCTCTGTAATAATAAAACAGTACCTGTACTTGATCCCAACTAAGATATAATTACCCCTTATTGGGGGCAGAACAGCCCTATTGGGTTTATTTCATGGTTAAATGATTCCCTTTTCTCTGTAATAATAAAACAGTACCTGTACTTGATCCCAACTAAGATATAATTACCCCTTATTGGGGCAGAACAGCCCTATTGGGTTTATTTAATGGTTAAATGATTCCCTTTTCTCTGTAATAATAAAACAGTACCTGTACTTGATCCCAACTAAGATATAATTACCCCTTATTGGGGCAGAACAGCCCTATTGGGTTTATTTAATGGTTAAATGATTCCCTTTTCTCTATAATAATAAAACAGTACCTGTACTTGGGGACCCTATCAGGGGGTTGTACAAGATGGTGGATTGGGGGACATTTGGTTGAATGGAATTTTTGACATGGGCCAAGCTGGTTCCTGAATGAACCCAGATCCGTTATTGTTCTGGAAGGACAAATAAACAAAGATCGCCCCCCCCCCAGTGAGTTCCCGTGTAGGAGGCAAAGGCTCTCATTTCTTCATTACACGGGGCAATTAGGCCTCCGCTAAGATGCGCCGGAACGTCTTATTGTTTATCCTGGGATAGTATTCCGACTCCAGTAACGGCGTAATGTGTAAGGAATCCCTCCCCCGGTGCGCGGGATCCGATTCTGGCGGCTAAATTGGATTATGTAAATATTGTCAACCGCAAACCAAATAAATGCTGTAAACAAGGAAAAATAATACAAGGCCGTAATTGACTTCATCTGATTGATTTAAATTCCATCTGTTTGTGTTGGTTGTCGGGTTGTAGCGCACGTTGGGGAGAGAAGGGAGAGAAGTCAAGCAGCACAATGCGGAATTTGCTTTCATTTGTCTGAATTACGGGAGGCAACCGTGTAAGGAAACTCTGCGCTCACTGTACATGGAGGAGTGAATATTATCCCCGGCCCCTGAACAACGCACCCTGAACCCCAAACTCAATGAGCAGATGTGACTTTTCTAACCCTAAAACTATGTCATGGTAGATACACAGTTACCTGCCGTGGTACAGAGAATGGCAACTAAATAAAAAAAGGGGACAAATCATTTTCATAGCAAATGAGTCCTACTGCTTCCTCTCTGTGCCATTTTTCATCCTATAGCCCTAACAGTGCGACAGCAAAGGTACCGACGGGGGCAAAAAGGTTTAAGGGGTTCGGTAAAACCAGGAAAAAGTATGGGGTAGAGACACGGTAAATTATATGAGAGAGGTCTATTTTTTAATCTAATTTGAAACAGTATTATTATTGTCTTTTAATATATATACAGTTATGGGACCTATTATCCAGAATGCTCGGGACCTGGGGGTTTCTGGATAAAGGGTCTTTCCGTAATTTGGATCTCCATAACTTAAGTCTGCTAAAAATCATTTAAATATTAAATAAACCCAATAGGGCTGTTCTGCCCCCAATAAGGGGTAATTATATCTTAGTTGGGATCAAGTACAGGTACTGTTTTATTATTACAGAGAAAAGGGAATCATTTAACCATTAAATAAACCCAATAGGGCTGTTCTGCCCCCAATAAGGGGTAATTATATCTTAGTTGGGATCAAGTACAGGTACTGTTTTATTATTACAGAGAAAAGGGAATCATTTAACCATTAAATAAACCCAATAGGGCTGTTCTGCCCCCAATAAGGGGTAATTATATCTTAGTTGGGATCAAGTACAGGTACTGTTTTATTATTACAGAGAAAAGGGAATCATTTAACCATTAAATAAACCCAATAGGGCTGTTCTGCCCCCAATAAGGGGTAATTATATCTTAGTTGGGATCAAGTACAGGTACTGTTTTATTATTACAGAGAAAAGGGAATCATTTAACCATTAAATAAACCCAATAGGGCTGTTCTGCCCCCAATAAGGGGTAATTATATCTTAGTTGGGATCAAGTACAGGTACTGTTTTATTATTACAGAGAAAAGGGAATCATTTAACCATTAAATAAACCCAATAGGGCTGTTCTGCCCCAATAAGGGGTAATTATATCTTAGTTGGGATCAAGTACAGGTACTGTTTTATTATTACAGAGAAAAGGGAATCATTTAACCATTAAATAAACCCAACAGGGCTGTTCTGCCCAATAAGGGGTAATTATATCTTAGTTGGGATCAAGTACAGGTACTGTTTTATTATTACAGAGAAAAGGGAATCATTTAACCATTAAATAAACCCAATAGGGCTGTTCTGCCCCCAATAAGGGGTAATTATATCTTAGTTGGGATCAAGTACAGGTACTGTTTTATTATTACAGAGAAAAGGGAATCATTTAACCATTAAATAAACCCAATAGGGCTGTTCTGCCCCAATAAGGGGTAATTATATCTTAGTTGGGATCAAGTACAGGTACTGTTTTATTATTACAGAGAAAAGGGAATCATTTAACCATTAAATAAACCCAACAGGGCTGTTCTGCCCCAATAAGGGGTAATTATATCTTAGTTGGGATCAAGTACAGGTACTGTTTTATTATTACAGAGAAAAGGGAATCATTTAGAAATTAAATAAACCCAATAGGGCTGTTCTGCCCCAATAAGGGGTAATTATATCTTAGTTGGGATCAAGTACAGGTACTGTTTTATTATTACAGAGAAAAGGGAATCATTTAACCATTAAATAAACCCAATAGGGCTGTTCTGCCCCAATAAGGGGTAATTATATCTTAGTTGGGATCAAGTACAGGTACTGTTTTATTATTACAGAGAAAAGGGAATCATTTAACCATTAAATAAACCCAATAGGGCTGTTCTGCCCCAATAAGGGGTAATTATATCTTAGTTGGGATCAAGTACAGGTACTGTTTTATTATTACAGAGAAAAGGGAATCATTTAACCATTAAATAAACCCAATAGGGCTGTTCTGCCCCAATAAGGGGTAATTATATCTTAGTTGGGATCAAGTACAGGTACTGTTTTATTATTACAGAGAAAAGGGAATCATTTAACCATTAAATAAACCCAATAGGGCTGTTCTGCCCCAATAAGGGGTAATTATATCTTAGTTGGGATCAAGTACAGGTACTGTTTTATTATTACAGAGAAAAGGGAATCATTTAACCATTAAATAAACCCAATAGGGCTGTTCTGCCCCAATAAGGGGTAATTCTATCTTAGTTAGGATCAAGTTTCCATATAAGGGATCCCATACCTGTATATATATATATATATATATAGGATTTATATTTATAATGTACATCCTACCCTTTTCTGTTGGCTCGTGTATGGTTTCCATAGTCCAATCAATATTTCCAGTTTTATCTCCATAACAACCCAGTCACGAAGGGGTTAAGCTAATATGCACCCAACCAGGAGCTGAAATGATTGAAACGTGGGTGCGGAATTGTCCAGCAATAGCAGAGGAGAGACGTGTAATTATCGTTACTGGGATTTCTCTGTGTTTAACTGGGCTGTTGGTTTCGTTGCTGAGATTCAGTACAAAGCGCCAATTAATCCTGATAATGTTTCTTGGGGGCCCCGAAGACGCGGCGTCTCGCCGTGGGACGGGAAAGTAATGGGCAGGCACAGAGCATTCTCTTTAATCAGAGACAAAGATTAAAAAAAAAAAATAAAAGCTTCTGGATTCCGACCTTAGGGACTCCCCCTGCTCTGTAAACACAAATGCCGGCCTCTTTTATCTGCAAATAAACCCAGAAATTGCTTTACATCCCCCTGAATTATCTGCCTTTTAGCCTATTTTGGTTTCGCTCATTTGTTCTGTTTTACTGCCAGTGTTCCAGAAGGTTCTGAGAAGCCCCCCACCCCCAAAGAGAATGCCATTATGTACCCCCTTTTGTCTGTTTGTCTCCTCCTTAATGAACTGAGATGTCAGTGTGTCATTTAGATTGTAAGCTCTAAGGGACAGGGACCTCCACCCTCTTGTCTCTTTGATTCTTAAGATATTGCAACTGTTCCTTGTTTATTTGTATTTATCTATTATTTTATAACCCCCCTATTGTATTCATTTACTGTTCTACTGTACATAAGTATAAGTTTGTTTCTCAGTATAACTCCTGCAGCCTTGTGCCTTTATTTGGTCACAGAACCCCTCAGTGACTGCTAATATCCTTATCATTTACAGTAGGGGGTACATTATCCCTTATAATACATGAGTGATACTCAGAGTTCCCTGTATAACTCAGCCTGCAGCCTTGTGCCTTTATATGGGCACAGAACCCCTCAGTGACTGCTAATATCCTTATCATTTACAGTAGGGGGTACATTATCCCTTATAATACATGAGTGATACTCAGAGTTCCCTGTATAACTCAGCCTGCAGCCTTGTGCCTTTATATGGGGGGCACAGAACCCCTCAGTGACTGCTAATATCCTTATCATTTACAGTAGGGGGTACATTATCCCTTATAATACATGAGTGATACTCAGAGTTCCCTGTATAACTCAGCCTGCAGCCTTGTGCCTTTATATGGGGCACAGAACCCCTCAGTGACTGCTAATATCCTTATCATTTACAGTAGGGGGTACATTATCCCTTATAATACATGAGTGATACTCAGAGTTCCCTGTATAACTCAGCCTGCAGCCTTGTGCCTTTATATGGGGGGCACAGAACCCCTCAGTGACTGCTAATATCCTTATCATTTACTGTAGGGGGTACACTATTCCCAATATATAAAAATACAGTATTTTAAAGAAGAAGTTGTTTATTTCTCCCCTATGACCCCCCCTGCCCAATGACGCACGTAGATGTTATTTCGGAGGCAGGCGTTCCTGTTCCTTTGCACAAACAAACTTCTGTATATTTTTCTGTGCAGGGATAATATTCACTTTTATATATTTGAAAAATCCATTTGCTGATATTCTCCATCTCTTTGCTTTTTATAGAATATCTCTCAGATTTTGCCTCGGTTACTCGCATTGCGTCCGGCCAATATTTGACCAAAGACTCAAAAAAAAAACCTTTTAACAGTTCTGAAGGCTTCGTCCATTTGACTCTCAGGGGGGGGGGGGTGAATTCCAGTGAATCTGCCCAACTTGGCCAATGTTTAACAACTCTTGGGCGGATAAGAGAGTGGGATAATGTGGTTGAACAAAGGGAAAATGATCTTTCTGTCGCCCATAGGAGAAGGCAGCAGATTGCAAGCTTATTGGGTCACTTTTGACAAAATCCAATTTCCAAACACTTCTCTCCGAGTCGTTCAGTTTTCATTCCCCCCATTCTTCCATTCATTGCGTTTGTCTTTCTCAAATGACATTGTCTCCGCAGTTATTACAGCATCTTGGGATCTCATTGGTAGCTTGTCGAGGCGAAACACGCCCCCCCCCGCCCCCCCAAACTGTTTGACCGGTGGCAACGAAAATGGAATTTGCTTGGAAGAGGTTTGATAAGTGATGGGAAGATGGAGATAATGTCTGGGCCAAGCGTTATATTGGGTGGGGGTTTCCCATGGTCCTCCTGTTGTGTTATTATATCAGCTGAGACAGTAGAAAACATAGAAACCTCCCAAATGTTCCGCCCCCAGTCCCGGATTCTTATTGAAAAGTCCCTCATTTCCCTTTGATCTCCTGCACTGACAATTTCTCAAATTTAAAGGAAAACTACGCCCCCAAACAATGTAGGTCTATAAAGATATATTGCATAAAGCACCTCAAACAGTATTTCTAACTATTTCAACCAAGTCACCAATGAATGGGCAGAGTTCTGCCTTTGGCTCCCACACTACTTCCTGTTACAGTTAGAGCTGCATCACTTCCTGTCAGCTGATCTCTGAGGGAGCACACAGCCCAGCACAAAATGGCGGCTCAAGGGAAAGGATGTAAAAGGGCAATATTTACTGATATATATATTCCAGTTTGGGGAGATTTAATAGGTCCCTTAATATAATATAAACTGTCTGTTGGTTACGTATTCATTCTGGGGGTGTAGTCTCCCTTTAATTAGATAAGAGGGCGGAGCCCAGAATACTTACCCCCCCCCCCTGTACTGAGATGTAACTAATAAGCTAAACAGGTCTCTTGGGGGAACTGAGACTCACAGCTTAAAGGGCAACTTCACCTTCATTAGCAAAACTGTAATAGCACATCATAAAACATCATAAAACAAGACCCCCCAGAAATGTGTTCAAACTTTACATAAGCTGCAAAATGGCAGTGGTATTTAGGGGGCGTGGTCACAAAAATGGGCGTGGGCAAAAAAACATTTCTTTTTGCTAATTAGTATATATGGGTATAAAGCAATTGGTCAGTTGGAGGCGGAGCCCCCCTTAATCTGCTGAGAATGTAGAAACCATTCAGAATGTTGAGATTGATCCCATCAAGTACTACAGTCAGTGTTATTTTTACTAAATGAAATGATACTGACCCCCAATCTGACAAATACAATTTCATACAATTGTTCCCAATACAAAAGGGAGTCCTTTTTTGCCCACCCCCCAGATCTATAAGCCACGCCCCAGATCTATAAGCCACGCCCCAGATCTATAAGCCACACCCCAGATCTATAAGCCACGCCCCATTCTCTCATGATAAAGGTCATGGGATTTGAGTTTGACTTATGGAAAAGGGACAGTTGGGTGGCGACTACCAAATTATCCTTGGGGAGTAAGTATATCTATATAAGGGTGCAATGGGGACTGATCCTCTATTGGTTCAGCCCTTCGGATGCTCCCGGTTTCCCCTAGGCAATCTGATTGGCTGGGGGGGCTGCTACAACACGGTTCCTATTCCGTATTATTGCATTTTCTTTTTCACGCTTGGTCTCTCGTTACAACGGAATCCATTAAACTGCGCTTACACTATCAGACTTTGCCTGTTACCCCCCCCCCCCATTAATAGCCCCGTAGCATTAAATAAAAGTGTGAAAAGGCAATTTTGATAGCAGCTCCTTCCCCACAAACACGCACAAGCCGTCGGCACAATGGATCCACTGGGTCAGATCGATGGGGATACCGCGCGTTGCGCCGCTCCCGCGCATTCTAACCGTCTCTCTGCGTTTCTGCTTGGGAAATAAGCCTTTAATCCGCAGCCTTTATAATAGTCTTCTCCTCTTGTATAAAGATCAATAAAGCCCCCTAACTGTTCAGCTTGGAATTTAAATAGCTCGCAAAAAAATTCTGTCACGTTGAGCTGAATAATTTAATTACGCCATTAAGCAGATGCTAAATACGAGATTTCCCTGCTATAAATCACCCGAGGCGCCCCTTTCAATATTCGCTAAGTAACGTCGGCTCAGTGGGGGGCCCGGACCCCTATCCCCATTCTGTGCCTCCGTGTACCATTATAATAGATTGCAGGTGAAAAACAATTGTGAATAACAACCAGGATGGAGGCTGTATGGGGGCAGTGGGGTAACTATATATACAGCAGACAGTCACGGGGGGGCTGCGGGGTCTGCTGTACCTTAGTAACCCCTTACCTGACCCCTTTCCTATTGTGGCCAGGCCAGGACTGTATTTATAATGGGGCACCCTAGGTCGGCCCTAGGGTAATTATTTTTTTTAAAAAAAGAGCCCCCAGCCTCCACCACAGATTTCCATAGGAAACCCAGCCATGGAGCTGAGGGCAAGTAAGGGGGTGGGTGGGGGGGTCAGGAGGATGCTCTTTGAGTGATGTCACTTCCTTTACGTAGGGTGGCACCGGACCTAAATGCACCCATCCTGGGAGGGGTGGCACGGTCAGGGGCAAAGGAGGAGGTACTGGTCACCCAGGCCCTCTCAAAAGCTTTTTCTGCAGGGGGGGCCCGGCATGACCAAGTTACACTGCTGTATGGGCATACCCCCCAACTGTCCCGCTTTTCGCGGGACAGTCCCGCTTTTTATGGCGCATCCCGCTGTCCCGGATAGTTCCATGAATGTCCCGCATTGCGGAACATTCATGGAACTATCCGGCACAGCGGGATGCGCTTGCTGTGCCGGATGTTCACGCTTCCTTGGCTGCTTCGTTATGCCTCTCCTTGTGCAGCGCGACAGTCCCTTTTATAAGGTTGCGCCTGTGGGTGTGACGTCATTACGCACGGGGCGCAACCTTATAAAAGAGACTGTCGCGCAGCGCAAGGAGAGGCATAACGAAGGCGGAGCGCCTATGGGAGGTACTGTGCTAGGGGGCTACTGTGCTAGGGGGCTACTGTGCTAGGGGGGCACTGTGATAGGGGGACACTGTGTATTGGGGGGCTACTGTGTATTGGGGGCTACTGTGTATAGGGGGACACTGTGTATAGGGGGCTACTGTGTATAGGGGGCACTGTGTATGGGAGACTACTGTGTATTGGGGGCTACTGTGTATGGGGTACTGTGTATTGGGGGGCTACTGTGTATTGGAGACTACTGTGTATTGGATGGTACTGTGTATGGGGGTACTGTGTATTGGGGGGCTACTGTGTATTGGGGCACTGTGTATTGGGGGCTACTGTGTATAGGGGCACTGTGTATTGGGAGCTACTGTGTATAGGGGGCACTGTGTATAGGGGGCACTGTGTATGGGGGCACTGTGTATGGGGGTACTGTGTATAGGGGGAACTGTGTATGGGGGACACTGTGTATAGGGGGCACTGTGTATGGGGGCACTGTGTATGGGGGTATTGTGTATGGGAGACTACTGTGTATTGGGGGCTACTGTGTATAGGGGACACTGTGTATAGGGGGCTACTGTGTATAGGGGGCTACTGTGTATAGGGGGCACTGTGTATGGGGGACACTGTGTATAGGGGGCACTGTGTATGGGGGGTACTGTGTATGGGAGACTACTGTGTATTGGGGGCTACTGTGTATTGGATGGTACTGTGTATGGGGGTACTGTGTATTGGGGGCTACTGTGTATGGGGGGGCTACTGTGTATGGGGCGGGCTACTGTGTATGGGGCGGGCTACTGTGTATGGGGCGGGCTACTGTGTATGGGGCGGGCTACTGTGTATGTGGGGGCTACTGTGTATTGGGGCACTGTGTATTGGGGGGAAAACTGGTACATAGTTAGAACTCACTTATAACTGACTGCCTTCTCTCTATATTTGTATTTATATGTAGGAGTTGCTATATTGTTTTCCTTAGGTCGTTCAGTATGAGGGTATAGCACATTTTCGTCTGCTCCCGCCATTTGATCTATATAAAAGGGGTATTTTTATGTATGGGGCATTTAAGAAATGAACACAGGTATTATAGGGCTCATTTATGTTGTTGAAGGAAGAATGCAAAGTGCAAAAAACAGGCGCAATCTGGCACACTTTGCACTTTTTGGCGCAATTTTGGGGGGCGATGAATGCAGGCTGCAACAGGGGCAGATGTGCCCTATGGGGGGCGCTCTTGATCATCATAAACGACCCCTAATATTATTTGTTGCTGCTCAACCTGTATAGCCAATAGCCAATCAAGCACGCCTACATCTCCAACCAATCACCAGCTTATATGGACATTTCAGATAATTGTGCCGCTAGTCTCCTCCCATCGATTTGTAATGTTATTAAGCAGGCGGAGCCATTTATAAACACTGGGGGTCATTTATAAAATTAGCGCAGCACAGACTTATTCTCACAGGGAACGTATTTGCTCTGCCTGTGTTTATATCCATAAAGCTGGACAACATCATTGCACATTTTTATTCGCAGTGTAAATATGGCATATTCGCAAATTGTAAACATTTATGCGCACACTCTGTGTCCGAGTTACGGCGGAAAAAATATTCGCTAAACTGATTTTGCAATTTGCGGAAGAGTAGTGCAAAATGTAAGCGCTTAGGGGAAAATGCGCAAAAAAAAATCATTTGCGAAAAAAAAAAGTGCTGCGCAAACTTTATAAATGAGCAAATGTTTACATGGACAGTAACCCATGGCAACCAATCAGATGTTTGTTTTCATTGTTCTACTTGCAGCTGGAAGAAGAAAAGGTTAATGCAATTGGTTACCATGGGTTACTGCTCAAGTGCTAATTTGCCCAGTGTTTATAAATAAGCCCCCATCCAGGAAAAAATTGGGATGAGGATCCATTATAGGGATTGCCCAATGTGTGGCGCAGTCACTCGCTGCCCCCCCCCCAATGGTGCACTTGAGTGTCCCTTAATGGCGAAACCTTTCTTCGATGCCACCATGAGTTTTTCCTCACTCAGCAAATTTTTGTGGTGGTGAATTTTTGCAGCAGTTTTATGAAAAAAATTGCCAATGGCGAATGCAGAATTTTGCTGTGAATCTTTGCCTGGTGGAAAAATTCGCTCATTGCAATTCATTAGAAACAATGGTGAAAAAACTAGTATCGATTTCATTCTGGGGGTGTAGTTTTCCTGGATGAGGATTTCTACTCGTTAGGTTAAGGTGTTTGCCTTCATGGGAATTACCGTAAGTCTTTATCTTGTAATGTACATGATATGGAGTAAATGGCTTCCAGCGGCTGTCATCATTAGCCGCTTGGATACGGCGCACAACTGCAATTACATGGTGCCATTAGCCGGTCAAGCCGTCAGTAGAAGCCTGGAGTTCTGGGAAGCTGCCCGTCAGTGCGACCGGGGGTTTCTATGCTCATCTCACCACCCAATTGGAATCCACGCCAACTGAACATCTTTCATTTCCGTTCTTTACCAGCTGCCAGCGGAGAATGGCAGACGCAGAGGAACACAGGAAACGCGATCTGCATCATCGCCCAAACATATTTACACAATTCTCCTCGCCAATCTCCATGGGGGTTGGATTAGATACAATGAGATAATGATAGATTGGCCTCCTACATTTTGCATTTTGAACAATGCCTTATTTACCTTCAGTACGTGCAACTCAGGGGAGATAATAATTACTATATTTATAGAAAACAAGCAGCTCAGTTGTGGGTGGGGGGGTTGAGCAAAGAGGAATTTTACTGATTGGGAGAACCCGTAGGATCATTGGGAGAGTGGCAAGCTATAAAGAGGCTGGGCCACCAATCATTTGGCCGATGAGAGACTGATGAGGGCAACATCATCTTCTGGAGTGTCCATTGGCTGCTGATGAAGATTAATGTCAAAGCTGGCCACCAATAGCCAGTCATTTCAACACCAACAACACTAAGCTTATAGGGGCAAGGTTAGCAGCCAATAGGAAGCATTACTATAGGAACACATCATTGTGTTGATGTTAAAGGAAGCAAGAAAGCTACAAAATAGTTTGTTTCTGCCTGATGCCTATAAAGTCACAATATCAGTGCAGAAATAAAGGTAATAGCGTTGTCTCTAAATGACAGACAAGACCAAATTTGTGTTACTAAATCGTGCAAAACTAAGTGCTGGGTAGAATGGGATGGGGCATCTTATACCTGGGCACCATCTGGACAAAACACAAGAAATTGACCAGTCCGGCTGCTTAGTGGAGCTAAAGGAATAGGAATACAGACCAACCACTTATTGGAGACCCAATCTCTTATGCAGGAAAAGCTATAGAGACAAACACAATATTGGAAACCAGATCTGTCATGGAGAAAGATGACAACCAACACCTACTGGAAACCTGATCTCTCACAGAAGAAAAGGAGTGTTGACTAACCCCTTATTGAAGACCAGATCTTACATGGTGGAAGAGGAAAATAAAACCCCTATTGGAGACCCAATTTCTCATAGAGAAAAAGATACAGACCACTCCCCTATTGAAGACCAGATCTCTCAAGAGGAATGTAGACTGATCCCCTATTGTAGAACAGATCTGGATGGAAGCAGAGGAATGACTCCCTGGAGACCAGATTTTTCACAGAGGAAGAGGTAAAATCAACCCCTACTGGAGGTCTGATCTATCATCTAGGAAAAGAAATACAGACCAATCCTCTTTTGGAGACCAGAGATGGAAGAGGAATATAGACCAACTCCCTATTGGAGACCAAATGTCTTATGGTGGAAGAGGAATACAGCCCAACTTTGTATTGGATACCAGATTTCTAATGGTTGAAGAGGAATACAGACCAACTCCCTATTGGAGACCAGATGTCTTATAGTAGAAGAGAAATACTTCCTATTGGAAACCAGATGTCTTATGGTAGAAGAGGAATACAGACCAACTCCCTATCGGAGACCAGATGTCTTATAGTAGAAGAGGAATACTCCCTATTGGAAACCAGATGTCTTATGGCAGAAGAGGAATACAGACCAACTCCCTATCGGAGACCAGATGTCTTATAGTAGAAGAGGAATACTCCCTATTGGAAACCAGATGTCTTATGGCAGTAGAGGAATACAGACCAACTCCCTATCGGAGACCATGTCTCTCATGGTGGAAGAGGGATATAGAGTATAGAAGAGGAACACAGACCAATCCCCTATAGCAGACCAGACTACCAGATAGAGCAATATAGACCAGCTCCTGGAGAACAAGGACAAAAAAACTTTCTTCTTAATGGGAAGGAATAACGACCAACTTCCAAGTAGAGGAGAGGTAATTTGGCCAAATGTCTTTATTCACAATGTGCCTAGTAGTTGACTTAAGAGCTCAGAAACTCACAAGCGCCACTGGAGAGGCAAATTAAAAGTCTGTTCCCAATTATTTTCTCTTAATCGCCTCGAAGTCACGATTGTGCGCAATGTTTGTCAATATTATAACAATTATTTGCCGTCCTTTTTCATGTTTAACATTTTCCTTCCAGAAATTCAATTACCGCCACATTTTTCTTCCCCTCACTGGCCGCAACAAACATAATCCATTTTTAGAAAAAAACCACAAAAACCAAAAATAAACAGAAGGCTGCTGTCTAATTAATGAAGTGAAAATGTCAGAGCCCAGTAAATAAGAGTTCACCGGCGATGGGAGAATTGTTTATTGAAGTGGCTGAGAAGGTTCTTGGAAGTCGCTCTGGCGGCGCAGTAAATTGGCGGCCACTGAATTGTAAAGAAGATAAACAGACAGGGATGACATGTCACCGGGCAGCGAAGAATCTGCTCCGTTCCCTGACAATTTCCGACTCCCTGACGCATGGACGTGTTGTGTACAAAAGCAGAAGAGAACGCTCTCCAGTAGTGACTGTCTGAAGAACGTCGTCACAGGCCTCCTCTGATGATAATTGGGATCATTATTATTATTGGAGTGCCGTACTGATTACATTATTAGCCGGAAATTGCACTCCGCACATTCCGTAATCTTTTCGGCACTGACAAGTGCTGCATCTTCCCAGTCCGCCGAGGACGGAGCTTTCGAGTGTCGGCCTAATTAGATCTGCATGACATATCCTGGTTATAAACATTCAGCTGTCTCTGAGGCCTCTGCAATGTCCTCGACGACTGGAGACAACCATTCACTCTCCCTAAGAATAACCTGCGTATGAAAATAGTGTGTTTAAGGCTGTAAATAAAGAGGTAATAATGCCGGTTTCTGCACCAGGATGAATTCATTGGAACGTAATCAACGATGGGTGAAGACCCAAAACCCCTATTAACTAGAACATAGGAACTGAAGTCCCATCAACTGTTTAATCTCATCCAAGACACCGGAACCAAATGCTAATTTTATATTACCAAATATATATAGATATAACAGACATTTCATATCTTTCCACTCTGTTTATAATACGGGACAGCATTGCCTGGCAATACTGCGAATGATTCCAGCTAAGAGTAAAGGCAGCAAACAAGCATTAAAAAATAAGATGGCCCAAAAATGACAATTTTGATGACAAACGTCATATAGATGTGAGATGGAGTCATGACAGTGGCCGGTAGAGATGAGCCGACAAAGACCATTGCACTGGAATATAAAAATGTATAAAAATGCTTTCGGGCTTTTGTCATGTTTTCTGGCTTTTCTCAGAAAAAAATTAGCATTTTACACATTTCTGTAGAACCATGCCTTCCACAACCTCCCCTTAGAAAATATTGAGAAGGCATAGTGAAAAGCTTCCTATTAGTTAGATTATAGATAGATATCACAATAATGAAAAGTGTCCCTATATGTGTGTGTGTGTGTGACCACAGCTTGACCACTGGCCAGGACTACAGTAGCTTTCTAGTAAAAACTGTGCACAAAGGTGGTGGTTAGACCATTTTGCTGAAGGCCGGACTACTTAATGCAAGTATCAGGTAGCTCCATAGCTGAAGACTTGCAAGATGGGTTATTTCAACGTCCTTTAATGGTTAAACTAAGTTCATTAAGGTTTTTATTTTTGATAGAGGACATTGTGGTTTGGAAGGTTCCAGCAAGAGGCCCCCCAGTGACAGTCAAGGGTGAGGGATTAATTGAGGAGATGTAAAAAGTAGAGATGTAAAGAGTAGTCTCTTGAGGAGATGTGAGGAGTAGAGATCTGTAGTCCCTTGAGGAGATGTGAGGAGTAGAGATCTATATTGTCTTGAGGAGATGTGAGGAGTAGAGATCTATATTGTCTTGAGGAGATGTGAGGAGTAGAGATCTATATTGTCTTGAGGAGATGTGAGGAGTAGAGATCTATATTGTCTTGAGGAGATGTGAGGAGTAGAGATCTATAGTGTCTTGAGTGGATGTGAGGAGTACAGATCTATTTTGTCTTGAGGAGATGTGAGCAGCAGAGATCTATAGTCTCTTTTGTTGATCAAAATTAGGGAGACCAATGACGTTAAGGACCTGCGGATAAAGCCTAGAGAAATCCACTTAAGAACCAGCACCATCTGTATTTCTATAGTTAGACTAACATATTACAAGATTCTGTGGAATCGTATTACTAGGTGAGCGATACAGACAAGACTAAGAAACTTGGGTTTGGAATGGTTAGCCCCCTGATGGGCATGTTGTCAACACAGGATCCACAGTGGCATGGCCAGGATACTCTTAAACACTCATTCTGGTGGGGACCTTTTTAGTGTGTGCTGGGTGCGCAGTTGATCACTGAAGGCTAGGAGAACCCCTGAGAAAGGAAGGTTGAGCTATCTCCGGTCTGATAGCACCCACAGATGCTGTGCTCTGCACCTCACACCAGAATTTTTATCCAAGATCCAGAAAGCAGTAAGTGCATTAGTACTAAGGGGTACGCTCTTGCACTTCTCCCCCCAATATCTTGGGGTGCAAGTCTTGTCTCCAAACTTACAGCACAGTAAGTATCTTCTCATTCAAGTCAACTTTTTCTTGTTCCTTACAGCACAGACGGTATCTTGGCACGGCTGAGAGGGTTCAGCAACAGCTGCATTGTGGTGGGAGGGGGCATCTTGGATGGGCCCCCCCTTATTAAGCTTTATAGAACTGAAGGCACTAATGAGCTGCATTCCCCAGTTACAAAGTTAGTAAATAGATTAGTTATTCGCCGCAGAACTTTTTGATACACTGTTGATCTCCCTTTCCCCCCCAAAGATATGTTATTTTTCTTTTACAAGCAAATCCGTGTTATTTTTCTGTTTATTTTATTTTTTTTTTGCTTTTAAGAATTGAAGACTCTGGTCACCATCTGCTCATTATACGGCGCTCGGAGCAAGTCTTTCTGTAAGACAATATCACAGATGCCTTCTTGTTTTCTTCACTTGGTAAATAGAATTCAGGCCCGGGCTTTGGTCTTGTTGCACATTTTTCACAAATACATCTACGGCTGGAAGGGCAGGACGCACAGCCACATATTGATGGGTTGCATTCGGCACCGGAGGCCGTTTGTCATGTTTTCACGTCCAAAGAGCACCTGTGTAGAAATGACTTGTTTTTCCTAAAGGCTCAAGGTAGAGCGGAGCAGAAACTTGATTGGCGGTTGCTAAAGTTTTGATGAACGAGTTACAGGAGTTCTTTATTCTGTTCTACAGTGGGGGAAAGTTGCAATGGGAAATAACAGCCTTGGAGCATTCAGATGCAGCAGAACTTGAAACGAGGTGCTATAGACTGAAAATGTCATTTAGCTGATACTGTGCCTTGACTGCGACTGAGAAGGTCAATGTCCCAATGGGTAACCTTGTCGAGGGATGTCCCCCACTGTGATTTCAATGTTCTACTTTACATAGACAGTCATACAACTGGTTGTCAGTGCTAATGAGTCTGGGTGACTATGTCTGGCTGGATCCAGGCTTTCATCCTTTCTGAGTTCAAAGCCACCACTTAATGGGTCAACGATCAAGACCAGCAAATTGGCAATCGCCTTAAATTATCCTGACTTGGGTTAAGTCTGCCTGTCCTCAATGCTTTGGACCTCTCTAAGAGGTTAGTGGTTCTCAGTTTTTATTTACCAAGCCCCCACACCCTTGTGATAGCCAATGACCAATCATGGTTGACTATCCCTGTGGGACTCTTTTCTAAAGGGAGCAGCTGCTATAGGATGACTAGTTTGTCAGAAAATCTTCCCCAACAGGGTATGCAAGGTAGTTATTACCTAGAGCAGGGATCCCCAACCTTCTATACCCGTGAGCCACTTTCAAATGGAAAAAGTGTTGGGGAGCAACACAAACATGGAAGAAGTTCCTGGGGGTGCAAATAAGCTATTTGGTAGCCCATATGTGGACTAGTAGCCTATAGAAGGCCCTGTTTGACTTTACTCTGGGTTTTATACAATCAACACTTGCCTCCAAGCCAGAAATTCAAAAATGAGCACCTACTTTAAGGCCACTGGGAGCAACATCCAAGGGGTTGGGGAGCAACATGTTGCTCATGAACCACTGGTTGGGGATCACTGACCTAGAGCTTTCACGCCCCTACTGGATTGTGCCAACTCATTGCAATGGGAATATAAGCCCTCCAAAGTTCCACTTATCAGTAGTTGTTGCCATCTTCCTCATTGATGCAGGTCCTATGGGCAACATCCCTCTGACTAGCAGAAAGCCCAGAGCACAAACCAAGGTGGTGGAGATGGCAGCCTGGGCAAGCATATGTCTCCACAAGGCTATGGTGGTGCTACTACTGAGCAGGAACTGGGCAAACTAGCAGGTAGAACCTTGAAAGATTCCCGTGATGGTGAAGCCCAAGTCTATGCAAAAGGCATAAAGATATTTCCGCAATGACTATTTTTTGCTATGGTTTCACTTTAATGAGTAAAATTGTAGCAGAAGAGCTTTTTTTTTAAGCAATTATTCTTTGTTTTGCTAAGACACCCACGGCCCCTGTATTTTTTCCTTCTAGACATAAATATTTAAGCAGTTTGTTTAAAAATAGGATAAGAGAAGGGACTTACAAAAATCCCATTCATGCTTCATTTATGAATAGATAAGTGATATTTATCTATGTTAGCGAATTAATCTGTTAGCTGTCTGATTATTGGCTGGCTTGCTCAAGACTACTAGATGTTCCTGGTTATTTAGTGCTCTTCTGGGCCTCTACATTCCAGGGCCCCCCTGCAGGATCTGCTTCCTCTATAGTTACGCCCCTGCTTTGCTGCCTCCTATGTGCTTGTGTTACAAGGTTTATAACCTTACTGGGCACTGGGATGTTGCTGGTACCCATTCCCCAAAAGTAAACATCTCAGATAATACATACTGTAATCGTGATGTCATACCTGTGGGACCCGGTGGTTTATCCATGTGTTCGGGCGGATCTACAGGTCACGGGCCGTTTTGGATTGAGCTCTTCTGCCTGATCTCCCCACCCATGACCTTACACTACTGGCTTCCACCATGTCCCACCCCTTTTGTTACATCATCAGTGGGAGGGTCGGGCATGAATCTATAAATAAAGGGTAGGGGTAGGGCTTGGGCTGGGTCGGGTGCAGGTCAAGTTTTAGTTAACCCACACATCACTATAACATAACCTTGACTCTATGGCCCTCATCTTGACTCTTCACCTTTGATCTTGACCTAGACTTGCCTTGGACTTGGTTATAACTCTATAAAAACACAGTTCTGTTCCGTTGATCCTACTCAATCTTTAATTCACTTCCTTTGTTTTACCCCTTAGTGTTGCCTTTGGTTGTATTCAGTCTAAGCTTTGTCTTGGTCTTTTCCCCTTGTATTATCTCTTTTCATTCCCAGGGCGTTTCAGTCTTGCTCTTTTCATCCTTTATTCTGCTAATTCCAAGAATCTCGTCCAACCTTGGGGCTCAACAGTCAATCAATAGACAACACTTAGAAACAGTAAAGGATCTTGACTACAATAATAAGGTGAATGCACAGGGGCTTTCAGAAATACGGTGCATTTTCCATGATCGTTAAATGTCTTCCTCAGCCTTATTGCTAGAGTCACTGACACCGCACATGCTCAGGAGATGTTTTGCTGCTTTTGGGAGAGGTCAAGTTATCATCACTCTTTGGCCTTGTCCCTACCCAAAGGCCCCATGATTATTTACAGCAAATGGCAAGGGGCTTCTGTTCTTCTAGGAACGTACATTAGCCCTGTGCATAAAGTAATTACTTGACAGCCCCTCAATAGGCTTTTTATTTGCCCTTCTCTTTTGCCCCATTTCTCTCGGATTCTCTTGAGAATCACATAAATCCTCTCTGTCTTTCATAGATAATGTTCTCCCTGCTGGGTGCAGTGTGGAAATGCCTCGTCTCTGCCGTATTTCTTTTGGTTATTAAGAAACTCAACATGGGGTCTTGCGACTCTGTTATCTCCAACTCCTCTGTGACTTGTAATATCCTTATTACACACACTAGGGGGTAATTTATCTTTTATATATTGATACTACATTATTCAACAGAGTATTCCCTTCAAGTAGGGAAGCTTTTCATTCCTCTGTGGACTTTACAAGCTCTTCAGCATTGATTTCTCACTTCACCGTGTGGCCTTTGTAGTAAACCAATCAGATGTGAGCTTTCATTATCAACAGTAGAACAGGGAAAAAGGGAACTACTCATAAGTTGCTATGGGTTACTGGAGTTGGGGCAAACCATTTCCCATTTTTACTACATAACTTGCCTATTTTTATATAAATCATTGAATTCAGAATAACGAGAGCAGTGAAGTTCTTTGCACCAGTTTTTTGGGGGGCAAATGTATTACAATTTATTAAATTAATGCAGCAAAATACATCTGATTTTGAAAAAAATCTTTATAATTTGGATAAAAAGTTTTAATGTTCAAGCATTTTTATGGATTTATAATTTTCTTGAAAAAATCAATGGCATAATGTGATTTTTGCGGCACTTGAGATGAAAAAAAATTCAAGCTGTATAAAGGGGTGGTTCAACTTTATGTTAACTTTTAGTATGTTACAGAATGCCCTATTCCTAGCAACTTTGCAGTTGGTGTTCTTTATTTATTTTTCATAGATCTTGAATTATTTGCCTTCTTCTACATCTTTCCAGCTTTCAAATAGGGGTCACTGACCCCGGCAGCCATAAAACTTTTGCTCTTTGAGGCTACAATTTTATTGTTATTGATGCTTTTTATTAGTTATCTTACTATGCGGACCCTCTCCTATTCTTATCTGAGTCTCTCATTCAAACCACTGCATGGTTGCTAGGGTAAACAAGACCCCAGCAACCAGATAGTTGGTGAAATTCCCAACCGGAGAACTGAAAAAAAGCCAAATAACTGAAAACCTATAAATTGCAAATTGTCTCAGAATATGAATGTCTGTGTACTAAAAGATAATGTTAAGATAAAGTGAACAACCCCTTGAAGCTACTCCCCCAGCAAAAAAACACTATTTTTCATGACTGAATTTTTAAAAATGTTTGTGCAAGCAGAGGGACTCCAAAATAGATTTAAATTCCCCTTAGGAAGCAGGATCCCAAACTGCACGACTTACCCCAAATTTGGCAAGAATCATGATTTAGTCTCCTAAATAATCCTAAAGGCCCAGCATGAAGA
This sequence comes from Xenopus tropicalis, assembly GCF_000004195.4. NCBI lineage: Eukaryota > Metazoa > Chordata > Amphibia > Anura > Pipidae > Xenopus > Xenopus tropicalis. Next base: position 87,790,074 of record NC_030685.2, on the reverse strand, counting down.
CCTTCTTTGGCTACATTTGGCAAGAATTAAAATTTGGCCTCCCAGATACACCTGAAGGCCCAGTGTGAAGACCTTCTATGGCTACATTTGGAAAGAATGACAATTTGGTCTTCTAGATACCCCTGAAGGCCCAGCTTGAAAACCATCTATGGCTACATTTGGCAAGAATGACAATTTGGTCTCCTAGTTACACCTGAAGGTCCAGTGTGAAGACCTTCTATGGCTAGATTTGGCAAGAATGAAAATTTGGTCTCCTAGATACACCCGAAGACCTAGTGTGAAAACCTTCTATGGCTACATTTGGCAAGAATTACAATTTGGTCTTCTAGGTACACCTGAAGGCCCAGCTTGAATACCTTCTATGGCTACATTTGGCAAGAATGACAATTTGATCTCCTAGATAATCCTTAAGGCCCAGCGTTAAGACCTTCTAAAGCTATATTTGGCAAGTATGATGATTTGGTCTCCTAGATACAACTGAATACCCAGCGTGAAGACCTTCTATGACTACATTTGGCAAGAATGACAATTTGGTCCCCTAGATACACCTGAAGGTCCAGCATGAAGACCTTCTATGGCTACATTTGGCAAGAATGACAATTTGGCCTCCTAGATAATCCTAAAGGCCCAGCGTGAAGACCTTCTATAGCTAGATTTGGCAAGAATGCTGATTTGGTCTCCTAGATACACCTGAAGGCCCAGAGTGAAGATCTTCTGTGGCTACATTTGGCAAGAATGACAATTTAGTCTCCTAGATACACCTGAAGGTCCAGCATGAAGACCTTCTATGGCTACATTTGGCAAGAATGACAATTTGGTCTCCTAGGTACACCTGAAGGTCCAGTGTTAAGACCTTCTATGGCTAGATTTGGCAAGAATGAAAATTTGGTCTCCTAGATACACCTGAAGACCTAGTGTGAAGGACCTTCTATGATTACATTTGGCAAGAATGAAAATTTGGTCTCCTAGATACACCTGAAGACCCAGTGTGAAGACCTTCTATGGCTACATCTGGCAAGAATGCTAATTTGGTCTTCTAGATACACCTTCATGCCAAACGTGAAGACCTTCTATGGCTAGATTTGGCAAGAATGACGGTTCGGTCTCTTAGATACACCTGAAGACCCAGTGTGAAGATCTTCTATGGCTACATTTTGAAAGAAAAACAATTTGGTCTCCTAAATTCACTTAATAGCCGAGTATGAAGACCTTCTATGGCTACATTTGGCAAGACTGCTGAATATTTTCCCTGGGTCTCTTGCAGGTGGAACCCTAAGGTCAGTTAATTTATGATTTGGAATGAGCACCCAGTTTTATTACCTAGATTTTCTTGCAAAAGTGAATTATTAGTAAAGCAATTATTTCACATGTTTGTAACATTCAGGTCCAATTAGAGCGATGGCCCCCGAAGGGATTTATCCGGCGCTCCTACAGAGTAAGCTGGAATCTACCAACAAGAACAATATCACAGGGGAAAGAAAATGTTTCTAAAATAAAAGGAAATATATAAAAATGCAGGATCTGCGCTCCGGAGAGGTTTTATGGGTTTGTAATGGAGGCAGAGAAATCACTTGGTACTTTCTTCGAGTTCGGCGGAATATGAATGCGCTTCGGAGAGGATAACGCCGTCCCATAGGCTCCGAGTTGTATTTGGGCCACAGACGCCGCTGGCCCGGGTCCAGCTAATCACAGCCTGTGATATAGTGAGGGAACGGCAGGTTCTGTGCAGGATGATGAATGGGTCGCTGGAATTAAAAACTCGCGGAAATAAATCGCAAGCAGTTTGTTCGTGTCAACTTTCCCCCGGACCCAAGAGAACTGTCCTTAGATTCGGGATATATCACAGGGGAGGGATATGTAATGACGTTCCTGAGGGAGAACTTACCCTTGCTTTAGTAAAGGGGTTTCTAACTGCTTTGTACATTCTGCATTCCCTGTACATAATCAGTGTCTCTCTCCAATAATTCATTTCTCTCCTTCAAATCCCCCCCAGCATTCGCATTAGTCTCCTTGTAGCATCCCATAAAGAGAGAACAATATGCATTCCCTACATGCACCTTAAAGGGGAACTAAAGCCAAAAGAAGAATCTGGCTAGAAATGCTATATTGTATATACTCTACCAGCCCAGGGGTTCAGCAGCCCTATAACAGTAATGATCCAGGCCTTTGAAGTTGCTCCCAGCAGCTCCCTATCTTGGATCTTGTTAACCCATCGCTAGTGTGTCAGTGGCACTGCACATGCTCAGTGTGCTCTGGGCAGCTGCTGAAAAGCTAAGCTTAGGGCAAATCATCAGGCAGAAAGTGGGGTCACATCTATCATAGAAGCTGATGCTACAGGGCTGATTATTAATCATGATGCTGACTGCACTGATTTCTGTGCTGCCATGTAAAGTGAATCTGAATTCATTACTAGTAAGTATTGTGTTATATTGAATATATACTGTATAGTGGGCCCGTTATAGTGTATATATACTGTATAGTGGGCCCGTTATAGTGTGTATATACTGTATAGTGGGCCCGTTATAGTGTGTATATACTGTATAGTGGGCCCGTTATAGTGTATATATACTGTATAGTGGGCCCGTTATAGTGTATATATACTGTATAGTGGGCCCGTTATAGTGTATATATACTGTATAGTGGGCCCGTTATAGTGTATATATACTGTATAGTGGGCCCGTTATAGTGTGTATATACTGTATAGTGGGCCCGTTATAGTGTGTATATACTGTATAGTGGGCCCGTTATAGTGTGTATATACTGTATAGTGGGCCCGTTATAGTGTATATACTGTATAGTGGGCCCGTTATAGTGTGTATATACTGTATAGTGGGCCCGTTATAGTGTGTATATACTGTATAGTGGGCCCGTTATAGTGTGTATATACTGTATAGTGGGCCCGTTATAGTGTATATACTGTATAGTGGGCCCGTTATAGTGTATATATACTGTATAGTGGCCCGTTATAGTGTATATATACTGTATAGTGGGCCCGTTATAGTGTGTATATACTGTATAGTGGGCCCGTTATAGTGTGTATATACTGTATAGTGGGCCCGTTATAGTGTGTATATACTGTATAGTGGGCCCGTTATAGTGTGTATATACTGTATAGTGGGCCCGTTATAGTGTATATATACTGTATAGTGTGCCCGTTATAGTGTATATATACTGTATAGTGGGCCCGTTATAGTGTATATATACTGTATAGTGGGCCCGTTATAGTGTATATATACTGTATAGTGGGCCCGTTATAGTGTATATATACTGTATAGTGGGCCCGTTATAGTGTATATATACTGTATAGTGGGCCCGTTATAGTGTATATATACTGTATAGTGGGCCCGTTATAGTGTATATACTGTATAGTGGGCCCGTTATAGTGTATATATACTGTATAGTGGGCCCGTTATAGTGTATATACTGTATAGGGGCCCTTAAGTGTATATACTGTATAGTGGGCCCGTTATAGTGTATATATACTGTATAGTGGGCCAGTTATAGTGTGTATATACTGTATAGTGTATATTTACTGTATATTGTGTATATAATGTATATCAAGGGTGGGGGGGCGGGATGGAGTTTTCCTTCTCAAACCTGGTGCAATGCATTGTGGGAATGAAGTCCAGACTGGAAGAGAGTGGCATTGTGCCAATGGTTCATGTAGTCGGGACCAGCAGTGCAGAGAACGGGCAGATGGTGCTTTCAGTCCCAATGGAAAGAAACTGTAAACTCTTTTCTCCCAGTGAAGCAGAAATGAATTTATTTGATTTGTTATTTTCTTCGCGTCTCTCACTTCCCTGTCCCCCCCCCCCCCGTGCGCCGGTCGCTCGCCCCCCATTCAGCCAATCTGTTCCGATGCGGAGTGAGAGCTTTGGGGGCGACACAACAGGAGGAGGGTTGTTGAACTGTGTCAGCGAGTGGCGGAGATATTGGCGCCATAGGGTCCCTCGCCCAGCGGCGCAGTCTGTTCTCTCCGTCGGGCGCCCGATACATCACTTGGCTATTGGTTACCGACTCCGCTGACTTTGCTGCACTTTCTGAATTCAGAATTCTCTTTGGGAAAACACCAAATAGTTATTGGTTTTTAAAGAATTCTGTGATTAAATTCTCTAATAGCGACGGGCGAATCTGTCCCGTTTCGTCAATAGGCGGCACATTTGTCCGTGGCCAATTTTTGTCGTAGTTTCGTGAAAAACAAATGCAGATGCCAAAAATCAAACCGATGTCTGCCGAAAAAATACGCTTATCGCTATTCTCTAAGAGGTGGTTTGGGACGATTTCATTTCTTTTTCTTCTTATAGGAACAAAGGGGAGGTAGAACACAGCGCTGACGCACCGATGACATTGATGCCCAATGACCTCGCTCCTGTCCATTGCTGATGACAGTGGCGTAACTTGGCCCCCCTGCAAACTAATTTTCAAAGGGGGCCCGGCTCGAACAGTCCCTCCTCTCCCTCCCGGAACCTCCCAGGACACTATTTAAAAAGAATAGGTAGGGGAGGGGGAGGAGTTACTGTAATACAGCAAACCCCATGGTCCGGACCTCCCTGGCACCCAGGCCCAACCCCCCCCCCACTTGCTGATGCACAATATAGATGGCACTGTTAGTGGCTCTTAAACGAACAAAAGACCTTCCTCGCACACCCTTGGCTCTCCAAAGTAATTCAGCACTCGGTGCCCACTGCTGGGGGGATCGGCACCCACCCAAATATTCCAAATAGCGAAAAAAGCACTGGCCACTCAGAGCTGCAAACGGGACTAGCCCTTTAAAAAAATCTTTATTGCGGAGGTGCAATGTTTCGGGGCAAAGTGACCCCTTTATCAAGCATTCTTGCACCTCCGCAATAAAGATTTTTTAAGCATGCTTGATAAAGGGGTCACTTTGCCCCGAAACGTTGCACCTCCGCAATAAAGATTTTTTTAAAGGGCTAGTCCCGTTTGCAGCTCTGAGTGCCAGTGCTTTTTTTCCTGTTAGTGGTTCTGCCTGGTTTCTACATACACTGGGCCCACTCACGAATTTCACAATGACCAACTGCAATATTGCTCTCTATAGCAAAATGAGGTGCCACACTGGGGGGTAAGAATAAAGGATGCATTGTTTGGGAAGGGGGTTGGGTGGGGGCCGGACCACAAGGAGGTCCCTTGGGGGGGGGCACCCCCTTGGGGAAATATGGGACCCCTGGGGTGGCAGCTCCGCTGTGCTCTGCACCCCCAGTCCGACCATGCTGGTGAAAAATTTCACTTATCACTAATGGAGATGTAAAGTACAGGATCGGGTGGGCCCCGGCGGCCCATTCCGACCTTTGCCGGCGTTCCCCCTACTGACTGTTCCTCCCTGACGCGTTCAATTTATACGCGCTCGGGGAGGACGTTAGTTTGGGGGCCCTGCGGGGGGGTTAGGGGGGCCCCTGGGGGGGGTAGGGGACAAGCTGCAGGGCCCCTGGGGCGGGAGCCCCGGTGGGCCCTGTACACCCCCAGTCCAACCCTGGTAAATTATGAAAAGATCCGTAAACCCCCATTCTGGATAAGAGGTCCCATACCTGTATTGATATACAGCAGCGTATAATCCTTAGCATTGTGGCGCGGGGGGTGCATTGGGCCAGTTTTGGCGAAACAAGAAAACATAAGCGCGCAAACAAATGACGACAATAAGAAAATAAAAGATTTCACACAAAGCCGATTTTCATGAGTTTATTAAACATCGGCAGCGTCTTCCTGAGCCCCCCGCTCCCAACCATCTTTGTTTATGAGGCAAAATAACCTGGGGGGGGAAATGGGAAATATTTCCCCCAAGTGTAACCCACAGGATTGTCAGAGATTAAGGGAAAATATTGAAAAGTCATTTCTTATTTCTGTTTAGAATTAAAAGCAATTTACTCGCCGCCGCCCCGGTATTTGCATGCTGTTCCCTTGGAACTCATTATCCTGGGATTGGAAAGAAATGCATGAAGAATGAGGCTCGGCGGCGCGGCGGCAGACCCCCACAACCGACACAAACGCGGCGGATTTGGAGATTACCATATAGATGACATTGTTTGCAGATGTTTAATGAAATATTTGCGGGGCCTGGGAAAATAGGCAGTGACAGCGACTGTCAGTCTCGCGGAAGAACGGCGTTTTGTGTCGGCGTGTTTATAAAACATATAATGGCTGGGGGAATTAATGCGATTTCGTGTTTTAAGCACGGATCACCCGGTGGCGGCACGCTCGGCACTGATCGCTGAATTCCAAGTGTGGGCCGAGAAACTTTATTGAACATATTGGAGACGCGGTGCCATTGGGGACTGATGAAAGTTGCCCAACTGGACCAGCTTATATACAAGGGGAAACTATAAAACTATGCGTTAACTTTTAGTATGTTATAGAATGGTCTATTCTTAGCAACTTTTCAATTGGTCTTCATTTTTTATCGTTTTTTAATTATTTGCCTTCTTCTAACTCTCTGCAGCTTTCAAATGGGGGTCACTGACAATTTACTCTAAGTTCTTCCGGCACTCTGTAATGAAGAACTGTCTGGTTATTACCATCAGAGGCTGGGTTGTCTGTAGTAAGAGGCTATTTTACTACATTTAAGGGGAAGGCATTTTGGCATTTTACTGCCAATAAATTAGCCACATTAGTGCCCCTAGAACCCTATATTTGATTTGCAGAAAGCTTTACCTGCCTGAGCAACAGCCCTAGAAGCTCCCTCTGTTTGTTTAAGATAGCAGCTGCCATTTTAGCTCGGTCTCAGTAGCTCCCTGCTGCAGCTCTGGCTGCTGGTAGCTCAGATTATACAGAGTTGGGAGGGGGAGCGAATTCTGATGGGAGGGGGAGCGAATTCTTGAGAGGGAGCAAACTGAGCAGACTAGTGCCCGTGCCCTGAAGGATTCTTCCGAGAGCAGGAATTCTGACACGAAAAACGTGTAGGAAAAAGAAGAAAAGAAATCCTGCGTTTCCTTTGATAGAGGACTCAGTTCAGCGTTTCTGTGAGTGCTCATGGCTGTATTTACACAGGCCTTTCTGATAAAGCTTTCTTTCCTTTACTTCTCCTTTAACTCTTCACCCAAGTACATGACAATCGCACACTTTCCTAATCTTCACCCCCTACTGTCGTACCCCAATGAACTATGGCACCTACTATAGGAAGGAGAGTTATGACAACAATGGGGAGCCTTGCCATTGGCTGTAGAGGATTTAGTAGGTGTTGGTAAGGGTCACATGAGCAGGCACTGAAGGCAGCAAAGTGCACCAAAGGGTTGGGCTCATGGGAACAGGTTGGTGGCAAGTGATTGGTTTCCACAGGTTGGTGGCCAAGGTTTAGATGTTGGTCATCCCTAGGCAAAGGTCTCAGGTGGGGCACAGTAATTAGGGCAACTTTGGTGGGTGGTGCTTGGCAAGTCAGTGTGGTGATGGTGGTCTTTTGGTAAGTTGCACAATGGTGGGGCCACTGCCAGAATTGTTGGTGTTTCCATGAGCCATTGGCCAAGGGAAGAGGCAGTTTAGTTTATTTATTATTCAATAACTTGTCATTGAAATCTTATTGTAAGTAAATAAATGTCTTTGTTCATCCAGTGACCTGCGGTGTGTGCGCTTATTTGTTACATTATCCCACGTCGGTTTGGGTAACAGTAAATGGGAAGGGGCCGATGCTCTCTGGTCATTAAGGTCAATTGTCCCCGAACCACAAACAGACAGACCATGAGAATAGACTGAAACTGATACTTCTGATCCTCCCGGCTGGACAATATCCAACTCGTTTTTCGGGAAGCCTTCGAGTGGGATAGAAAATGCCTCTGTTACATACAGAGAAGTCGAGGGCCCGAGAGATATATTGAGTTTGCTGTTATTAACGGGAAGAAAATGCTAAATTCTGCTGGTAATGGCGGCGCTACAGCAGAACCAGCAAATCCTCCAAAGAGTAACGCTAATTTATACTGAGCCACAATTTTATGCATTAACTAAAAAAGTCTAATTTTATTAATGGCATAAATCTTGCTGACAGACGAGTCAACTGGCACCGCTTCTAATGGATCTTCTCAGAATATTAAAACAAATTAAAGGCAAAACAAAATAAAATTTTGATTAGAAAGCAGTTGTACTCGCCGGGTATTTTGGCTGTAAAAGCTCTACTGGGGCAGGGGCTGATGGGAAATGAGGTCTCATCTCTGTACAGAGCTGCTGAATATATTGGCACTCATCAAATACAGCCATCTCCCAGGATTGGTCGGGCACCTTGGGGCACCCATGATGGTGATTCAATGGGGCATAGGTCTCAGAGGCTTCTTTGCCTACTTTGCCAAGGTGCTCTCACCTGCATTCTGTGCAGCCTCCATGGAGTTATAACATGTTCCTTAGTAACTAGTTCTATTAAGAGGCACAACTATAGCCTTCAGTTCTATTCCTGAACACAAGCTGGTAGAATTATTGGGTCTACCTGGCTGAAAATTCCGTAGTTTGGGCAAATCTTGGAAGACGAGATTATATTTTGAGGGACACTTAACAGGACGTTATTCGTCTTCTGCTGGGTTGATATAGATTCAGTAGGAGCGCATGTCTCTCACCTAGTGTAAGGCATGGCCTGATATAGTGTGTTTTTCGGAGTTAGGTACCATGGAAAGCCAGGCTGCTACTATCGAGCTGAGTAGTGTTGACACTTGCTAGCGACGCATACTTTGGATACAAATATATTGAACCACTTATTCGCACTCCCTAAGTCCGTAGCACCCTATCAGAAGCTTGACAGGAACCATCTCCTAAAAGTATACTATATCATAGAGAGAGATGTGTCAACTAGGTAGAGGGAAGACTATTTAACTGCAAGCAAGTCGTCAAATTCCTATCACAGGTTATCGCCGAGACAAACAATGAATTTGATCCGTTTGGTGACTAAATCTCCGCGAGTAATACTCTACCTGCCTCCGCCAAATAGTATGAGAGCGTATCAATATTATACAGGTTAATTATTTATCTACTTAGCAATTAAATACATAACTTCCTATTCCTCGTCTATCATCATATTTCTTAGCAAAACGCTATCTGGTATCACATCATTCACCTGCCTCGTCTGCACCATGTATCACGATACTGTCCAGAATCATCATTACTCACATCTTGTAGTGTAGAGTGTGCCATTCAGCATTAATACATGAGATAGCTAGCAACTAGATATTAGCTTATGGAGCGAATGCTGTCTTCGACCATTCGAGCTATTATATTCCGCCATCATTGCAGAGCTGATTCTACAGTTATTAGAACTAAATCAGGCCGATATCTCCATGCATAGTAACTATTTTAAAAACGACCGGTAAAGGAAACTGCTCACTCTTTATATATTATTTCTCCTCTCCGCTGAATCGTCATATACCATTTCAGGTTGTGTGAGTGCGAAGCCTAGCACACTATATCTTTCATAGAAGTCAATGAAGAGTGTGAAGTCTCAATAGTACCGCTGTATACAATCAGAGAGATCATCACGATTGGAACACTTTGAGTCTGAACTATTTTCTTTTGAAAGGAGGAGCTTGCACCAGCATTTAGTATTAACGAAGTGTTAGCCAGATAATGAATTTAAAGTGAGCTCACAGCCATAACGATATATTTTCCGAGTGAGCGCTTATTACACGGAACAGCGCAAAGTGTATGCCAGCAATCAGATGTCAGGCTATCTGTCACGAAAAGTATCGAATTAGCGAGCAATGAAAGCCTCATGCCGTGTTCACGGAGAAACAGGATTCGCGCATACACTATGCGCTACTGAGGCAACAACATAATCTTACGCTTTCAAAGCAAACTTGTTGAGTACATCTTACAGTCTATGTCACGAGACCTTAATAATTGATACGGATTAATAGATCTTCGAGAGAGGGTCCCTCTACGAGGCTTATTTCTCACCTCAACTGAGTCTTTTTGATTCTCTCGCTTAAATCTGAGTATTTTTATGAGCGGTTTTTAACCAGCCCGACAGCACCTACAAATCGAAAGTATTTCTGAGAAACTAGGACACATTTATGAGATCTCGTCGCTCCGATTCTAACCATAAGATTGCATCTGCTTTATAGTACCCGAATACTAAATGAGCAGCATGTGATCTCCTCAATTGGATCTGCATTGTGTAAGTATGTATGGATGAATTGAACTACTATGAAAGAGAGAAAGTACATATTAAACTGTTTGTTAGGTACGTCAGCGAGTGTTAAACACAGTGCGTTCAGCTCTCAAGTGGAATAACATGTGCCATCGGGTTGGTATGAAGGACACAGAGGAAGACTGACCTCTTTCCTGCCCTCACAACCGATTAGAAGCTCTACAATCTAATGGTTTGCGTAACGCACTCACACCACAAAACACATGAAAGTGGAGATTGTGTTAGCAGACACTTACACACATCTACGGTATGAGTTTGGGACGTTCCTTAATCGCTCAAGCGTATCTTCCCTAGAATTCACTCTAGTGTGATTTAATCATTTATAAGTAGTCTCGAAGCCAGCAAGTTAAATTTCAGTCTAGCGTTCGCATACCAGTGAGGCCAGAGTTGTGCGATTATGGTGTCATCCTACCAAAGATGGGGACCACAGTAAAAATAGTAGAAGTCAACTTCACGGATGGTGTTCAATAATGAAGATCATGGCCTCGAGAGAGTGAGATACTTAAATGGGAGATAGGCAAGTTCCAGAATCGTCACGACGACTAGCAGTGGGTGTGGATGGATTGTTTGTACTAAATAAGACGAGAGCATTCAGAGATGTGAGCTGTAGAGCGCAAGACATATTTTACTATAAGAGGTAGCTATGCAGGGAGAATGCCAGTTGGAATTACGTATGAGAATATTAACGTGACAGATTTTCGAGTATGCTTCTCCACTGAGTGATGGTGTGAACGGCTTAGGAGCATGTTACCTACATAGTGCTCTGATGTAAGATCTAAAAACCTGTGCGCTTATACCAGTTAACTGTTCAGAATTCGAGAGTATTCTTGCTTAAGTTATAGGAACCCACTTGAGAATAACACAGGTTTTCTCACTACTATTAACGTGGTGGAATGTTACCTCTAGTACAATCCCTCCTCGCCGTCGAGTGCTATGAGTTCTTCAATAAGATTTGCATCTGCCTAGTAAAGAAGGAGATGAGAAGACTTTAAGAAGTGTGACCCGGGGACTGTCCGTCCGGGTCTTTGACGCATTAAGGTAAGTCAGTAATCTAAGGGTCCAAGAAATCGGACATCACAAAGACGCCCACTGCGATTTATGCTTTAATTAAGCTTTCTTACTCGCTGTTATAACGAAAAGGTCGTATTCGATTGTGCGTCGCGATCCTGGGCTGCCACGAAGAACAAGACAATACAGGACGAGCGTTACTTGGAGAGAGTTGATAGAGGTATCATAATATGGTTAGAGGAAGAGAGTGACTTGGTCACAAATTATGCCGCGACATAGATAAGCCGCGCGATACGTTGTGATCACAAGTCATGTGGCAAACCTATTACAAAGGTTGAGTGTTGATGTGTCGTGTCCGTTTGAGTGAGGCAGCTGACGAGATATGCACAGTAGGTCTAGTATCTACTATATTTTGCGAGGTATTTGAATGAGATTTAACATGCTAGTTGAGAAGCCCTGCGAGGAGCGTTTCTCCTTCCTAAATAAGAAGTTTCTCGTGTGAGCGAACTGCTCAAGGTAACAATATAAGATTTAAGAACCAAGAAGAAATAAGTCTCCTAAAGAGAGAGTGTAACAAGGAGAACATAGGGACCAAAAGTACAGGAGCCCTGAGGGCACCCCAAGCTCAGAACAACGGTTGAAAACGACCTTAGAGAGGATAAGAGAGAGGCGCAGAGAGGGACGTCACGACGGGATTGTGTACAGACTGGAGCTAATAAAGGGAAGTGAGAGCGTGAGGCGTATGGAGATAGAGAGGTATGTAGGAGAACAGGACAGTGAGGAAACACACCGACTCGATCACATGATCTCAAAACTCTAGCAGTAATTTATCCACAGACTAAGGTCTCTTAACAACAAAAATGGGAACGGTCAGACATTCACAAAGCATCACTGCTAGCGAAACAATGTTCACGACGAGCACATAGAGGGCACCAGTGAAAGTACGAGTGCACGGTAATGCATTGGCACCAGGAATTTCATTATTGACCACTCGTTTGCACAACCAACATTAATGTATTTTCTATCACTAAAGGCAATGCAAACCTTAACAAATTAAATTAGTCTTAAACGGAGAGTATGTAAGAAATAACCTAGTACAAATTCTTATAAAAGGCGTGGGTACGAGCAATGACGGTCTACAACATTTTAACGTTAACATGTTATTAGTGGGAAGAATGAGTCATATTATATTCTAAACAACTTTTTACTTTGTCTTCATTTGTTATTATTACTGATAAATCACGTTGGCACTAATATGGTGGCCCTATTCTTCTTTCTACTAAATTACTTGTGGAGTCTGGCTCTTCGGTTTCACAATAAAAGAGAGGGCACGAGCATGTACGGATACCCCAGCATGGTGTGCCTACATGGGCAGCCAAAACGTATTGTATCTTAGTACGTGCCTCGAGTGTTATTAGTCATTAGGAGTTACCTTCTTATATTGTTGTGCTATATATGTGACTAAAATAGCAAACACCCGAATCTAATTATACTATTCATATACATGTAATAACAGGTCGTGCCCCAAGGCGCGTGTTCTGCGAGGGTGGCAACATCAGTTGACATGTCAAAGGAGAGAGCAGTTTGATTGAAAACACACAAAAGCATGAAAAAGGTTGAGATGCCAGCGTACCAATAGCAATAATTAGAATAGTAAAAATGTGGTAAAAAGATTATATTTTTTTCATGTCTCACCTTGAGCATTTGGACAGACACCCCGCTTTAAAATTAGGGCATCTCCACGCAGAATAGCTACTTACAACCAACATCCTATGTGAATCGCTGCCATTCAGTGACACGCCCTAGCAAAAGTGAGCACCCTTCACTGAAACCAGTCTCTATTGAATCCAGCAGGGCGCCTGGACCCGACCAGTCATCACTCCCTCTCTCGAATAACAATTCTCTCCTCGAGCAGGGTCCGGCTTATGTACGCGGTATCTGCTTTGAGGCACAGGAGCGCACCCACGCTCAAGAAAAGTTACACCATCATTGCCACTTTCTAGACACCTCCCACGAAGGAGGGGCGACTGAATGAGTAGCCTTCCATTTCACGCATTAACACATTAGGATGGCAACTCATGCAATAGAGAGAGCACACTCTGGGTTCCGAGAGTGTTCCTCTGTAACATACTCTTCGTGAGTGGGCACATCCATCTAGCATGATACCAAGTATGTATGGGGGTTGGGTTCTTCTGCTCTCTATGAACCCCAGGTGTAAAAAGATAGACATTTCTCTCAGAGTAAAAATTCTCCACAATTCCGTGTAATTCCTTATTTATGTTATGCGTTAGAATCGCAAACCTCTGACAGCATGTCCCACCCAATAACCGTCTACTCCAGTGTATAAGGATGTAAAAAATAGAAATACCGAGCTACTCGCGAATAATCATAAGTATATCATATGAGTAGGAGTTAGTGTGGATCAACACTTTATTCCTCAGGGCACCAATGGGTATAATAATCTAGAGCTTGGCAAGTGAGAGTCAGAGGGCTTAGGTACCAGGATCCGAACGGCAGGACCACCACATAGGATTATTATATAACGTTCCGGCAAACAGCAAATTTCTACTTAATCCTACAATAAATATACCAGTTCCATATACAGGCACTACATGGCAATATACATTCGGGTGCAGAGCGAAAGCTTATCATCACCTAAATAATGTACCATAGTGCACGAGAAAATAGGTGACTAGCAAAACCATAGAACTCTAAACTAATTAAATTGCTCTCGAGAGTAATTACCCAGCGTGATACCGATCGCATATTCTGTAAGCGTAAGAAAATGGCAACATCACACTAATATCACTACATAATCCTAAAAAACAGATCCACTAGACAGGTTCTGACTCCAAATATGACTCTACATCACATGTAGCTCAATTATATGCGTGGACGACTGAACTTATTAAGGGCGAACCTAATCGTATATAAATAACACCGTTTTCAGTCGGTACCAGAATATGATACCTGTACAACAGATTCAGAGGGATATTCATGGATCATCTGACGCGGTTAATGACTAATTGGTGCTACAAAAGACTCTGCTGTCTTATCAGATCTCCCCAAAAAAAAAGCGAAACGATGTGATCAGACGCAGTCGCCATGTGAGTACTCTTCATTCTTCATCGCTTCACTTGTAAAATAACTAATTGGGGTAGTGAGCTCTATTAAAGTAGACTATTAACATCGTTTTTGGAGCTACTGGATTTATCATAATACAACGCACACGTCAATCTGTCAGTATAACTTTACAATACATATTACTATCATAATTTAATTGAACACGAGAGAGATTTAGAAAATACACAGAGAGAATAGAGATGGCCAAACACGAATATGAACAAAGCAAGGGGCCAAGTGTGACAGTTCGGAAGCCTCAACTGATTATAGGAGAGCAGATACATAGAGAATAGAGAAGTCGTGTTTCGGAAAATAGTGAACAACGAAGGAACTACTACCACAATAAATCTGTAAAAGTGCAAGTTGTGCTGATGGAAAGTAAAGATAAGATTTTATATCTTATCTACGAGAGCAAAAGCAAATGAGAGCCAATTCTCAAAGAGATATCAAGAGACACGTAAAAATACTCAGTTGCTCACTTAAATTACTAGTAGTCATTAGGGCATAATACTCTGAGATGTAAATACCCCCAAACCAACTACATAAATAATAAGCTATAAAGAGCACAATTCAAGAGGGAAGCCCCTAAGAAATTAAATAACACCTCTAATCACCGCGGTTGCTACCACTGATATTATTTAACGTGTTCCATTCAGAATAAGAGGATATAACAATAAAATCTCCATTTTTTGATAGGCGTGAAATCTTGCCAAATTAATCCTAGGGCAGAATATAAGTTTTCATCTGTCCTACAGTCTGATGGAGATGGTGCCTGGTATGGGAGTTAGAGACTGTGAACTGGAATTCGAACTGTCATGAATTGAACTATAATATATTGTTCATGACGAGACTCGATCCTCTGCTGCAGACTATACAAGATCTAAGATGACCAATGAAACATACATACAACACAACGAAATAGCAAGTTGTTACATTGGGATTAGCTGTTGGTATATCCTTAAATGTGGGACAAACATTTCACAACAGATATCGCTAGCACCCCAAGGCGCGTGAATATTAAGAGACACCGCGAGGACAAGGCATGAAAGAGAGAGAGAGCATAGAGAAGGGAGAGGTGGCAATGTACGTATAGTTAACCAACCCTGTGTTTCATTCCCTTTCTTTTCCTAATTATGAGATTAGCACACTGCAAAATGCTCAAGTTTCAGCAGCCTTTCGTAAGACCTCTCCTGAGTATCAAACCCAGTATTTTGTATGTATGCAAGATGGGGCTGTGGCATTAAACATCGAGGGGCGACCGGCGAGAGACTTATATGCGGGAGTAGCCTGTTTATATAATACAAATACAATATGTATACAAAAACACGATAATTAGCTAATAGCCAAACATAGAATCCAAGACTTCTCTCTCTATAAGCTGAAAATATGTATTGAAGACCATAATATAAGAATAAAGGTATTGGATCCTATGAGCCTAGAAAGTCAATTAACACACTACACAATATTAAATACACCTAAGTCTATCTCTCTCCTCTCTTTGTTCCTCCTACCTGTAGTATGAAGAAATACCACAAATGCAAATAAAATTGTACTCTCATTGCTACACATACAACAACTAAGATTCAATTAGTACCTTATTGGAAGGTCCAAATTAACCAGGAGGAATAATATTAAGTTCAATTACTTTGGTATTATTAAGAACTATTAGTCAATTATTATCTAGCGATTCTGACCAATCTATGGTCGGCGACATCACTTATATATTTATCATGTGAATATCACCCATTGAGTGCAGAGACACAAATTTCTGAGGTGGCCCACAGCATTAGAAGAGATAAGATATCTATTCCCATGACTCAAACTGTACAAAGAGATTCAAGTAATATCTTAGCTAGATAGTCCACTGCTAAGGTAGATTAAATCAGCATGTCTAAGGGACCTAGTGTTAACGCAGCTCAAAATAGTATGTCAAATTATCAAAAATGGCAAAATAAATTCATGAGAATTAGTACAAGACACTCACTAAAGAGGCTTGGCAATGCCCACGAAGAGGTCTCTCAGAGTACGAGCAGAGAGATGGACCGGCGGAGGGCTTGTGTGAAAAATACGCATTTGTGCGGACAAAACAGAAGACTGATATGTGAGGCCACTGTTGCGCGTGGTTCTCCTCGCGTGCGCATGACCGACCCCGACTCTAGCTCGTTTCATATTTAGCCTCAGCTTCTCCTCGCGGCCGCACGCAGTCGTGTCAAATTGGCCGTGGCGTTACTTAACGCAAAATGGGTATGTGGTCCATATGCGAAAAATTTAAGGCGCCCGGCCATCTTGGAGCCAGCGCTATTTTTGATGCAGAGGAATCAGTTTGGGCAGACGGGGTTTAGGGAAAGAGACATTAGGGGACCGCGGCCGCGGGGCGCACCCTGTCAAGGCACACAACAGCTTGGTGGCGGACAAATGCAGACCAAGCAGAAAGAGCATTGATTCGCACATTCTTCCATCCACACCCGCTCTTGCAACCACTGCGGCTGATGTTAATACTCAGTCAATATACTAACTGCATAGCTATAGAGAATAGATCAGATAAATATATGAAGAGCGTTCATAATGGGATATGCGAGGACAAAACCAAAAGAGATAGTCAAGATTTGTTCACTCAATTAAGAGCGATATTGAGTGCATGATTAATAAAGCTCCAATATATTGCCATTCGAGAGAACAACAGACTCGCTCCTCACCAAAATAGCTTAGTAGTTTAACGTGCTGAGACTGGTTCAACAATCTTCAAGTGTATGTGCAAGTGCGGATCAAATTAGGCTATGTTCATATGCACCGAAAAATAGATGGTCAAGCAGCATCCCATACAGCTAGATTCTACAAAACACCTACAAGCTGTGGATATGCATGTCCACCTAGAAAAAGGTGTCTGGTGTCGTCCATTATGTTCCACTCGAGAGTTATTAGCTGAAGTGTGGAAATTTGGTGTCTGGAGAAAAAATTTCCGGAGCAACATTATAGGGATCACCCAATGACACACCGCGATTTCCGCAGCTTCAGGGGTCCTCTATAACAAATAAATTTGCTTTATATGTATACAATTACACATGTATGAACTACCTGATGTGTTCTCTTTCTTTTATGCAAAATAATATATTTAATTGATGAAGACCCGAGTTCCGGACTGGCTTGGTGTCCTACTTACGTTTGAAATATGTACTTACTTCTAACCTTGGATATCATTCATTTCATTTTCCTTTTCAGTTTTCCCACAATATGAAATGGAAGAGGAAATTTCCTGTTCATTGCTCAAGGTAATGAGAGCATTAAGAATTATTCAGTGGATGTTATGGTCTCTGAATCACCTTTATAGGGCTCTGGCACACTGCGGTGAGAAATTTAGTCGCTTGCCCAGGCATTTCGCCAAATTTGCTGTGAAAACAGCATAGCCAAAAATTACATGACAAGCTCGTTGCAAAGATAAACGGCGGCACTAAGAAACAAAATGGCACCTAAGAACAAAGTCACCGCAAAAAGCGGCCATTGACTTTAATGAGGCATTCTCGGGCGAGATGTTTACGTCGGAGTATTCGCTTAGCTGAACCTTTCACGGCTCATCACCACTTTCCCAAAAAAGGTTCCCGATAAATGAGTTAAAGGTGCGCTGTACGAGGTTGTTAAGGAAATGCGCCGGTAAATTTTGGCAGAAACGCAGCCAACTTCTTTATGAAGCCGAGGCGGCTGCGATTATATTGCCGGGCAAATTTCCACACGAAGTCCTTTTTCGGCAAGTTTTTTTTCTCCTCTCTTTCCCGGTCCTCCACATTTGATATAGAAGATAGAAAATTTTGATGGGGCAAAGTTATAAGCAGACAAGATATAGATTAGAGGAAAGACGGAAATGCTCGCTCCGCACGAATCATACCGCCGAAAAAGAATATGCGTGAGGAATAAATCTATATTGGAAGGCTGGAAACATATATGACAAGCAACGAAACACTATCAATAAAAAGTGTGATTATACAGAGTTTACGACATTATAACCGTATAAATTATATGAGATCTTTGTTAGGATACGGATAATCTATTCTACAACTGTTCTTATCTATGACACATAAGAATTTTACCGATTTATAACTAATTATCTGAGATAACTGACGCATTGAAAAAAGTTGTCGATATCAACTATTATGACCGCTCCAAACGGCTGCAGCACACTCTATGACATATAATCCGGATGGATATTGATACATGGATGCAAATCTTGACTCAACTCTCAGCTGAGCATAAGGTCGAGCCTCAACAAGAGCCAGGAGGTGCGAGAGCATCTCTAATTCAATTATAATACACTGCGGACTAAGTATTTTGTGAATCTGAGCGAAGAAGACAAAAGAGAATAACTTTACTCCCTCTCTCCACTTCCTCATCTTATAGTAAACAACCAAATTGTCTTTTGTAACATAGTGTTATCATCCATCAAAAAAACTAGAGAAATGGAATGCCCGGCGTCACTATGCTAGTTGCATCTCGAACACAACAGGCGAGCTTACGGCTCGGATTCCTTTGTATGTAAGTTTGTCAAGAATTAGAAGTCGAAATAGACTAGGATTGTAATCAGGTATTGATGAAAGCGAGAAGTTTATAGCATAGAAAGAGTGGTTCAGCTAGAGTATAGAGTTAAGGAGGCATGGCAGGGAAGTTGAGAATAGAACAAACGTCAAGATATGCCTGACAGTTTACGTTTTCACTCCGTGTCATTTTTCTTCCCCTTGCAATATAAAAAGCGCACTACTAAATATTTGTCAACGTGTATCTGTAATTTTACATAGCAATTAGTCACTTTTCTTATTTGTTCTTATAAGTCTGGAAGAGACTTCAAATGAGGTGAGCGATGAGTTTTAAAAACTGAGCTTATATGCTGTGCGATGGGGCATGGATGGAGAGCGAGATGAGGAGTGAGCTACAAAAAATCAACATCCAATGCAATTGGAGTGTTGAATGAATACTAAGACGTGGGTGCGGCTCGACAAAGCAGATTATATCTGAGAAATGTGTTATTCACTTGCCTGTTTCTACAAACTGTTCCTAAGTGTGAGACATGTCTGCAATTTGACGGAGCGAGAGGGTAGTGTGGGGATCTTTATCACTTTTGCATGCGATGGCACCTGCAAAGATTGATGGTGTAGGGTCCGTCTGATACCGGCAACTCGCCTCTTTATCAACTGCCCTCATCTTTTCGAGGCACCGATCAAGGGCATGACAACACTTGATCAGAGCGAGGAGAGTCAAAGATAGCCAGCGTTCTCTCGAGTACACTGCAGAAGTAGTTAATCACATAGAATGAGACGACACATATGCCCAAATTTGAAGATACACGAATGTCCTAAGTTTCGCGGCCCTTGGAGACTTCTGGGCCACCATTGGTGTCACACATGGTGGAAGATTAGGATAGAAACAATAAGGTCCTAGACATGAAAGTCGAGATTCTAACAACAGTGTTATTGCCGCTGGCTCGCAGTACTGGGTAGATCCAGGCACAACCCGAAGCACTGTGAGTAATCAGCTAGCACTCTACACAGCCAATTATTATCAGCATCCCCAGCTTGCAACATTCATCGATCATTGTTATCAGAAGTAAAAGCGTTAAAACTATAACAGATGCAGGACATCTCATTCTGCTGTGGGTAGGCAGGGTGTCAGTGTGGTAAGAAGAGTACATCATAAGTGCCCAAAGGAAAGCATTCACTCTACTTTGGCAGATACTTATGAGGCGGCCCACAAGTTCGCTTCAAGTCGATGAATTTAATCTATATGTATACTATGACTCAAAGAACTGTACATATCATAGGCACACAAATACTTTTCAATTGGTGATTACACTCTACCTTAACATGAACATTGATCTGCTAAATAAACGTCTCATATAAATCCACAATTTATACTAGATCTATCTATCAGACTCAAATCCCTCTCCTCCTATAAATATTTCCACAGGTGAGGGTCACTGAGAGACAACCACAGTTCAAGTTAGGCACGCAAAACAAATATGACTATGAGCATTGAGCTTCGTCCCCCTATTTATCAGTCCTTCTCCTCATTTCCTAAACATTACATATATTAACCCTAGAGGGACGTCTAAAAAGCCAAAAAATGACACCTATGCTTAATGAGGAGTTAGAAAATGTAATGCTTTTCAGTGACCAGAATCCACAGGATCTGACCATTGCGGAATGACATCCCATTGACTCACGCTCGAGACACCATATTGACAGTCATTAAATCAATATAATCAACTCTGCGATGTAAGTGATCTTTTCGAGCTCGATGGCGGCGAGTCATACTACCCAACTGCAACTCACGAAAAGAGCCGTGATCCTCGCGGTACAAGCTATAAACACGCCTCGCCAGAAACGCATATAAAAACAAAACAAGACTAGCACGGCGCAGGAGATCTGTAATGATCCTTATTGAGGGATGACCTATATGATTTTGGTCGCAAGAGATTATCGAACACGCACCAGATAAATAAATAGATATATCTGCTAATATAAACTTAGATATCTGAGAAGAACACCTATCTCTTTCATCAGGGATTGATACATTCCTGAATATTATAAAAATAATATCATGACTCAGATGGCCGATATTACGATAGAATATCATGTAGAATATGACTGGATGATTATATAGGGTTCCTTGTGATCAAGGGCTGATTAATCGAATGCAAAGGAGCCAGAACTTATACGCGTCTTGCGTCGTGAGTACACACACTTCGCCTCCTAACCAACAGTGGAGCGCAAAAGGCACAGGAGAATATACACTCATCAACTCTGACAAGAAAAACGTCAAATTTAACACCTCTGTGGTACCCACAGCAACGCGTGAGCTGCCTCCCCATTGCTAACTGGTCGCCTGACTACCGACCTTCCGCTTCCGCAAGAACTATCCGTGTTGATGTGGTGTGTGAGCGAGCGGACACGAATAGGAAACTAGTTCCTGTTCTCTCTTATTTATAATCGGCAAAAAGCGGCAAACAAAACTACTCTGCTGTGCAAAACGCACATAAAACTTCAAGGGAGTAAACATACCGCAGTTCACCTAGGCCTGCAACGCGCTCTACACCCAAGACTGATTCAACTAGCACAAAGGTCAAGTCATTTATCTCTATACACTTTTTTTCAATAAACCATTCGAGCAAGAGACACTGAAACCACATCGTAGAGGAGATACCGATTTACCCACATATTCGGATACACACACCAAGCCAGAAACGGGAACATATGTTGTGCCCTCTGCTAGCCCCAAGCGTTCAATAAGACCCCTATCACCTAGGTGGATAATCTCCATTCGTCTGCACACACTAAGTTAGACACGACATCCATCAGTGGTCACCCATCTCTTAAATCCAAACCGGCGCGGCACGCAGCAGGTTACCCGGATCCATGACCATGGCACTTCCGCACGATCGGCAGATACAGCCCGCACCGGCCGCAACTCAAGTGGTCCTTAGGCGCGCCACTCAAATCAAGGAAAGCGTAATTACCGGGTAGGAAGGAAAAACTTGGCCCAAACCTTATAGTGACCTACACCAAAAACAAGTTGTATGATGGAGAGATATCAATGGCCGACACAAACTCCGACTGGGTTCTCACAGTCTTACGCTGAGGAACCAATCCGAAACCGCAACATCACTGTGTCCAACGACTTAATTAGCTCCTATTCCCTCATAGTTTTATAGAAATCCATTTCACTCGGATCCGTTGCATGATAGGTTAGACTTTCACTATTGTGTCTCCGGTCACATAGACACGGGCCGAGCTTTTCTTGTCTCTGCTCTATGAGCAAAGAGCAGACAAAGGTCATATTGTGCTAGTTAGACACAGTAAGCTACTACTGAGCGAGCAGTTGAGTGGGTGTAGAAAGATAGCAGCTGAACACTGGCAGTGAACTATTAAAATTCACCAAAAATGTCTAAAATGTGAACACACCAATGGGACAGACAGACACGCTGTTTGACAAAATTGCATTACAGACTACCACAAGTGGGCACTCTAATGGGAACACATCTTCTTACCGCAAGTGCAACAGTCTTCGAATCAAAACGCAAGCAATGACACTATAGTGTATCAACCGGAATTGTATATTTAAGACGTCTGATCTTTATAAAGTTGCTTGTGGTTAGCAGGGTTTTTATTCTATATATCTGGTGCAATTCTTTAGATTACACTAGACAGATATATTTACATCAAAAATCGAAGCATTTACCTTAACGGCGTGGTCAACAGTGACCTTCTATCAATAGGTCGATGCAGAGTCCAATTCCACATTTATTTTCTCTCACATAGGAGTAGATATGAGGTGTGTTGTGCGAGGCGAGTGAGGAGTGTTTTGGTCAAATGAGCAGTGCTTCTAAGCACACACAAGATCAGATAGAGCGAGCAAATTCGAGCCAGTGGAAGGTAAGCAAAATCTTCGCGAGGTCAGTATGCACAATTAATGGTGAATTGGGGAAAAGCACCTGCAGTTGGCGGGTAAGGGAAGCATTTGGGTGTTAGTATAGGGTTGTCGCAAGAGCTATACAGGGTAGCAGAAGGTTAGAGCAGCTTTGGCGACGTCTTAATGTTAACGTCGACGCTTCAGGCAGAATTGTTGAGAGCGGTGGCAGCTTTAGGGCACGGCTGTGCCTGCAGTCTCTTGAGAGAACAGAAGCGGGCTGTGGCGAGCATATATGGCATATCCAACTTGTTATGATAGCATCTCAATCACTGAAGCATTAACAGTATTAGGTGTCACCTACAAGATGGCTACCGCATGGACTTTTTCTGACGAATGCGCGACTTTTTTGTTGCGGCTAAAATTTACTTAAAAACTAAGCTAGAGCATATATCAGGTAGAAACCCAATTTCAGGGCATAATGGCACCTTCTTACACGGAACCTCTTGCATTTTACTTACCCAGATTTCCAGATGAGTTCCTTGGGCTGCCATCCTAATAAATAATATTTACCAGAAAGCTCCGAATTAGCAGAACATACGGCTTACACAGATGGGCCACCAATCAGTACTCTCATTCTAATTCTCTCTACAATAAATTTCAGAATTTTGAGATAAATAGATTCCGTTGTTTCATACTCGAGTAACTAATTAATTAAATAAACGAGTAGTACCATGTTTACACTTATTCATAAACGGAAATTAACCAAACAGGCAAGATATTAATAAAAGAACAATCCCAAACTCTATGGGCGCACCAAAACTAAAGATAGTACTGCTAAATCTGGTTAAAGTACTCTTGATTGTGCAGTACAGACCAAATAAACTTATCGGCGACTATCTTGGGATCTTACATGGTTTAATTATGATTCCCCTTGTTTATTCTATACTGTAATATAATAATGAAAGTTATAATTGTACGCTCAGCAGGACCCTAAACTAAGAGTATAATTAACCAATTCTTCTTAACTTTAATGCAGGCCATTCAAAGTAGTGGATCAGCCTATTTGTGGAGCAGAATAGATGACTGATTGAAGGTGCATTTGTACAACTCTCTCGACTAGAGTTCAAATGATGTCGTACTCTTGTACATATTAGTATTATTAATATATAAAATTACAAAGTCAACACTGTACTATTGATTCGCTAATTCTGAACAGCATCATAAAAAATATTGAGGAGCAGAATGACCCCCTATTGGGTTTTATTTAAATGGTTAAATGATTCCCATTTTCCAGTAATCACATAAGACAGTACCTGTACTTGATCCCAATAAGATATAATTACCCTTAATGGGCAGAAGCAGCCTATAATAGAGATATTATGGTAAATGATTCCCTTTTCTCTGTATAATAAAACAGCTACTGTACTTTGATCCAACTAAGAATATTAACCCTTATTGAAGACAGAACAGCCCTATTTGGGTTAATATTTAATGTTAAATAGATAATCACTTTATCATCTGTATAATAAAAACAGTACCTTACTTGATCAGCAGAAAGATATAATTACCCTATTCATTGGGGCAGAACAGCTAGGTTAAGAGACATAACTATAATGGGTTTATTTATGGATTAAGATGATTCCTTCTAGTCTGTAAAAATAAAAACAGTATACTGTACTTGATCCCAACTAGGATATATTATTACCGCATTATTGGGCAGACCAGACACTATAGATATATATTTATGGTTTAAAAGAGATATCCACTTTTCTCTGTAATAATAAACAGTTACTGTCCTTGATCCAACTAAAGATAATATATATGAAGACCTTTGGTTCTATTTAATGGTATAAATGATTCCATTTTCTATGTAATAAGGAGGAAAACAGTAAGCCTGTACTTGATCGAGCCAACTAAGGATATAATTAACCCTTCATTGGGGGTCAGAGACAGCCTATTAGGGGTTTATTTCATGGTAAATGGATTCCTTTTCTCCTGTCAATAATAAAACAGTACCTGTACTTGATCCCAACTAAGATATAATTACCCCTTATTGGGGCAGAACAGCCCTATTGGGTTTATTTAATGGTTAAATGATTCCCTTTTCTCTGTAATAATAAAACAGTACCTGTACTTGATCCCAACTAAGATATAATTACCCCTTATTGGGGGCAGAACAGCCCTATTGGGTTTATTTCATGGTTAAATGATTCCCTTTTCTCTGTAATAATAAAACAGTACCTGTACTTGATCCCAACTAAGATATAATTACCCCTTATTGGGGGCAGAACAGCCCTATTGGGTTTATTTCATGGTTAAATGATTCCCTTTTCTCTGTAATAATAAAACAGTACCTGTACTTGATCCCAACTAAAATATAAATAATCCTTATTGGATGCAAAACAATCCTATTGGGGTTAATTCATGTTTTATTGATTTTTTAGCAGACTTAGGGTATGAAATAACGGAAAACCCCTTATCCGGAATATCCTCGGCCCCGAGCATTCTGGATAATGGGTCCTATACCTTTTTTTTGCAAAAAAATCTGGTAACTAGCAAAAAAATGTGAAATGGTCAAAAATTTGCTATATGCAGCTACCGCGTGCGACATTTTTTTTCTACCGTGTCCATAAATTTTTTTGCCACAGTTTCACAAAAGAATTCGCCAATAGCACAATGCGGAATTTTGCTGCAAATTCATGCCTGACAAAAACATTCTCTCCTCACTATTTAGCATCACTAAATGGCTGTGAAACTCAGTAAATATTAGTTTTTTTTCAGCTAGGGGTTAAAAGATAATTCCCGCCGCGGCGGCGGCGGCATCGCCCTCTAGGCCCAGTGAATAATTGAACAATACTTTGCCGGCTCTCGTGTTCAGAAATGAAATGGCTTCTCTATTGGCGTCTTGTTCACTCAAAATTTGTTACTTCCCCTACAGCAAAGACCTACATTAAAGGACATTCATTGCTTGTTTTCCTTGTAACTTTCAAGAGTACGAAATTTAATTGGATATTTTTTTTTTTTTAACGTCTTCATGCGCTCAAAGGTCACGGGCAACCGAAAAACATCCTTCTCTAAATTAAACTGGCAAGAACGTCTCTTTCCAGCCGACACTCGGACGTTCGGCGAGTCCTTTTTTTTTTTTTTTTGCGACATAATCTGACATGATGGAATCACGTTCGTATTTCTGCATCGGAGAGTGAGATGGAAAATTCTCCCAAAATGAGATAATTAAATGGAATATTCTTTGTTACCTGTAAAGTCAGAAACACGAATAGGTCGGAGCACTTTGGCGCATTTTGCCCCCGCTGGGTTTAGAGGGGTTTGCGGCAGAGAAATAAAGACTGGAATCAGCTGAGCGACACCGCTGTTCTCTCGCGTTACCCGATAATGAATATACGGTTCCACCATAACGCGCAGCTCAATGTCAGGCCGCGTCGCCAGTTGGAGATTTGTTTTATTTCTTCCCAAAGTGACTCCCAACCTAGAATGACATTTTATCCTGTTTATAAATACATCTCTCTGTTTATAAGTGATTATACTTTGCCCAAACACTAACAGAAGTTAAGTCGGGTAAAACCGTAGGGCAGATTTACTATATGTAGGGCGATCTACTACATAGTTACATAGTTAAGTTGGGTTGAAAAAAGACCAAAGTCCATCAGTTTAACCCTTGCACACACATAAACCTATATGGACTAGTGATGAGCAAAATTTTTCACCATGCATGGATTTGTGGCGAATTTCCACATTTCACCATTGGCAAATTATTTCACGAAACGGGCACAAAAATTTGTGGAACGTAAGAAAAAAAAAAAGACTCGTATAAAAGAAACCTTTTTTTTAAAGCGCACGGCAATTTTTTTACCGGCACGGCAATTTTTTAGTTGTGTGAAGTTTTCCGAAAAATTCGAAATGTGGAAAATGTTGCGCGCCAAAAAAAAAAAAAAAAAAATGTTGTGCAACATTTTCCCATTGACTTCAATGCATTTGGGACCATTGCAGGGACACAGATTTGCTATACACCTTTGTTTAATGCTTTATATTAGAAATAATGGGCAAGTCCCTGTAAGGTCTATTTCAGCTCAATAGCTGCCTTCCCGGACTGGTACCACGGGTGACACTGGACTCTCTCACCCAGAATGGGCCTTCGCTAAGTGGAAGAGGAAGGTGAGGGTGTTGTGCAACTATACCTCTCTTGCTGCTGTACAGAAAAATAAAGACAGAGGCCACCAGAGGTTTTTGCAAACAACAAAATAATGTGTTTATTGAACACCCACAGGGTTACTCAAAATACAGCTTCTCAGGGGCCAGTGGTACAGGCAACACCACATACAGAGTGTAACACAGACTGACACTCCCCTGAGTACAGACTGGGCAGGAATCTCACTCTGCCGCACCCCGTAGGGATCCCCTCAGGGAATTCTCTATCCTGATTCCCTATTCACTGGGATCCCTACACTACAGGCAATATGGCCTGGGGAAGATACCTCCAAACTACCCGTCCTATGTAGGAGCTCAGAACTGCTCTTTCTAGCCCACTAAGCCTTACACCCCTAGACTGGTACAGGGGCCCAGCCCTAACTGCCTTACACCCCTAGAGTGGTACTGGTACGGGGGCCCAACCCTAACTGCCTTACACCCCTAGAGTGGTAACTGGTACGGGGGCCAACCTAAACTGCCTTACACCCTAGAGTGGTACTGGTACGGGGGCCCAACCCTAACTGCCTTACACCCTAAGTGGTACTGGTACGGGGGGCCTAACCCTAACTGCCTTACACCCCTAGAGTGGTACTGATACGGGGGCCCCAGCCCTAACTGCCTTACACCCCTAGAGTGGTACTGGTACGGGGGCCTAACCCTAACTGCCTTACACCCCTAGAGTGTTACTGATACGGGGGCCCAGCCCTAACTGCCTTACACCCCTAGAGCGGTACTGGTACGGGGGCCCAACCCTAACTGCCTTACACCCCTAGAGTGGTACTGGTACAGGGGCTACACCTGCCCCTATCTAATGCCTCATTCACGGGGCCCTGTTCCCCAACTTTAACTAGGCCTGAGCCCCGGCTCCCAGCATAACCCACCCTGTTCCTCAGGTTGAAGCAAAGAGGTAGGTGCTCAGGGTTGCCAGATTTATTTTTCCAAACCAGCCAAAGTCGGTTCTAAAACCAGCCCAAAACTAGCCAAAAGCCACTTTGAAAGTAGCCCAAAAATTGCCCAATATGTGCAAAGAAAAAAAGATTCTAAAAAAATAAAAGTATATATGGGAAACTGTATAATCCCTGCCCATGCCCTGTGCCCCCTCCCCAGTTACTGGGATGGCTGATAATTCCCTCTGTGCCCAGTTACTGGGATGGCTGATAATTCCCTCTGGGCCCAGTTACTGGGATGGCTGATAATTCCCTCTGGGCCCAGTTACTGGGATGACTGATAATTCCCTCTGGGCCCAGTTACTGGGATGGCTGATAATTCCCTCTGGGCCCAGTTACTGGGATGGCTGATAATTCCCTCTGTGCCCAGTTACTGGGATGGCTGATAATTCCCTCTGTGCCCAGTTACTGGGATGGCTGATAATTCCCTCTGGGCCCAGTCCAGCTGGGAAGTCACTACAGAAATGGATTCAGAATGTTGAATTAACCCCAGACATGATATACATATGGGTGCGTTGAACTACAACTCTCAGAAGCCCCAAGATATCCCGAGAGTTATAGCTTAAGGATCAACTGCAGAACTGCCCCACATCCCAGTAGAAAGTAACAGTACAATCACATACCCTATAGAGCAGGGGGTAGAACTGCCCCACATCCCAGTAGAAAGTAACAGTACAATCACATACCCTATAGAGCAGGGAGCAGGGGGTAGAACTGCCCCACATCCCAGTAAAAGTAACGGTACAATCACATACCCTATAGAGCAGGGGTAGAACTGCCCCATCCCAGTAGAAAGTAACAGTACAATCACATACCCTATAGAGCAGGGAGCAGGGGGTAGAACTGCCCCACATCCCAGTAGAAAGTAACAGTACAATCACATACCCTATAGAGCAGGGTAGAACTGCCCCACATCCCAGTAGAAAGTAACAGTACAATCACATACCCTATAGAGCAGGGGGTAGAACTGCCCCACATCCCAGTAGAAAGTAAACAGTACAATCACATACCCTATAGAGCAGGGGGTAAACTCCCCACATCAGTAGAAAGTAACAGTACAATCACATACCCTATAGAGCAGGGGTAGAACTGCCCCACATCCCAGTAGAAAGTAACAGTACAATCACATACCCTAGAGAGCAGGGTAAACTGCCCACATCCCAGTAGAAAGTAACAGTACAATCACATACCTATAGAGCAGGGTAGAACTGCCCCACATCCCAGTAGAAAGTAACAGTACAATCACATACCCTATAGAGCAGGGTAGAACTGCCCCACATCCAGTAGAAAGTAACAGTACAATCACATACCCTATAGAGCAGGGGGTAGAACTGCCCCACATCCCAGTAGAAAAGTAACAGTACAATCACATACCCTATAGAGCAGGGGTAGAACTGCCCCAATCCCCAGTAGAAAGTAACAGTACAATCACATACCCTATAGAGCAGGGGTAGAACTGCCCCACATCCCAGTAGAAAGTAACAGTACAATCACAACCCTATAGAGCAGGGGTAGAACTGCCCCACATCCCAGTAGAAAGTAACAGTACAATCACATACCCTAAGAGCAGGGGAGACTGCGTAGAAATAACAGTACAATCACATAGAGCAGGGGGTAGAACTGCCCCACATCCCAGTAGAAAGTAACAGTACAATCACATACCCTATAGAGCAGGGAGCAGGGGGTAGAACAGAAAGGTTGAGGCTGAATACAAAATGGAGCCTCTGTCTATACTGTCCAATTGCATGCTGGGTATTGTAGTTTTATATGAATCCTAGCTGTAGGCTAATTGTTAGATACAAACTACATTACCCAGCATGCAGTGGGACAGGCACACTAGGGGGGAAAACTTTGGCTAGTTTCCAAACAACAAACCCACCAAGGCTGTAAAAAATAGCCCAAAACTGTTTGTACTTTGAAAACCGCCCAGGGCTTGAAATTAGTAGCCCAATTTGGCGGGTAAATCGCCAACCTGGCAATCCTTTCCCAGCACTATGCCAAAGTGAGGCAGGAAGTGGTCACCATCCCTGATAGCCAATAGCATCCATATGTTACTGAACTTACTTAGATACATTCCCTTCTGCCCAGCAACTAAGGGAAGTGAACCTGTAGGGATTTAAAGCCACAGGAACCATTTAACCCTATGGGTCCCTACATCCCCGTGTATATTCTGTTTTATGTTATAGTACAGGTATAGGACCTGTTATCCAGAATGCTCGGGACCAAGGGTATTCCGGATAAGGGGTCTTTCCGTAATTTAAATCTCCATACCTTAAGTCTACTAAAACATCAATAAAACATTAATTAAACCCAATAGGTTTATTTTGCATCCAATAAGGGGTAATTATATCTTAGTTGGGATCAAGTACAGGTACTGTTTTATTATTACAGAGAAAAGGGAATCATTTAACCATGAAATAAACCCAATAGGGCTGTTCTGCCCCAATAAGGGGTAATTATATCTTAGTTGGGATCAAGTACAGGTACTGTTTTATTATTACAGAGAAAAGGGAATCATTTAACCATTAAATAAACCCAATAGGGCTGTTCTGCCCCAATAAGGGTAATTATATCTTAGTTGGGATCAAGTACAGGTACTGTTTATTATTACAGAGAAAAGGGAATCATTTAACCATTAAATAAACCCAATAGGGCTGTTCTGCCCCCAATAAGGGGTAATTATATCTTAGTTGGGATCAAGTACAGGTACTGTTTTATTATTACAGAGAAAAGGGAATCATTTAACCATTAAATAAACCCAATAGGGCTGTTCTGCCCCAATAAGGGGTAATTATATCTTAGTTGGGATCAAGTACAGGTACTGTTTTATTTTTACAGAGAAAAAGGAAATCAATTTTAAAATCTGAATTATTTGATTTGATTAAAATGGAGTCTATGGGAGACAGGCTTTCTGTAATTCGGAGCTTTCTGGATATCGGGTTTCTGGATAAGGGATCCCATACCTCCGACTGTCAGTTTTACTGTCCCGTTACCCCCCAGGTCTCAGTGGCACCGGTCGCCCCACTTCCCCCTCACGTCTTTCCTTCCATTTTGTCTTTTTTTCCTTTGACTTTTTCTAACAATTCATTTCTCCCCCCAGTAATGTATTTGCCGCCTCTGCCAGCGCCGAGTCCCAACATTTCTTTTGCCTTATATTCTGCTCTAAATGAAATTCTTATTTTCTTTCTATTTTCCTTCAAATGGAAACACAGAGTCGGCTGTATCGCCGGCAGTGCTGAATGCAGTTTTATTTGTTTAAAGGTAATCGTTTCTTTATAAGTTTTTTTGCACTTCAAAATAAATGACAAAGCTTTTTAATTTTGTGCATTTATTATATCTTATTTTCAGGGGCCCCTCTGTAGCCCAGCAGCATCCGATTGTCTGAGAGGTCCGGGGTCGGACTGGGCCAGCGGGGCCTTGGGTAAAATCCATTAACTTACCCAAAAGTAACTACTGTATATTGTACATGCGCTCAGGGGAGGGGATTGGATGGGCAGGGGGGGCTGCTGAGGGGTGTGGGGGCCACGACAGGAGCCCCTTTGGGGGTCTGGGGCTTCCTAGGGTAGGAGCCCCGGTGGGCCCTGGTCCAAAGACCCCTTTGGTCTAGGCCCCATCAGCCAATGAATGGGCAGAGTTCTGCCTTTTGCTCCCACACTACTTCCTGTTACAGTTAGAGCTGCATCACTTCCTGTCAGCTGATCTCTGAGGGAGCACACAGCCCATCACTAAATGGCGGCTCAAGGGAAAGGGTGTAAAAGGGCAATATTTACTTGACTAATATAGTAGCCCACCTGTGGGCAGACACTGTGGTACTACTTGCTTACTTTAAACTTTGGGGGGCCCCCCCGGCAAAACAGGAAAGCCGCTGAGCCCCCGCTTACTGTGGGGGACAGGCCGTTTCCGTCCCCGCAATGGCCGTGCCTCCACCCAGGGACTGATGTTGTGGAACTTATATCCACCCCCTGGGTACATTAATAGGTTTCTATGCCGCCCTTGGGACCCACGTACCCGCTGGCAGATGTACCTCCTGGGGTTGTTATTCTTCCAAACGTGGTTAGTGGTCCTCTGGGCTTGGCAGATGCTCAGGTACAAACAGTACATCAGATTAGTTGTAGTTGAAGCTAGAATTGCAACGGTTTCTATTAGGCAGGGTCCTCTTCCCAGGAGTGGCAAACATAGGTATTGGTACACATGCAGGGCATATCTCCTTAACTACTCATTGATACTCATTTTCTGTTGACTACTTCACGGTACTCCCCCACATGCTCCCATCTAGGAACCTTCCCGGTACTCTCGCAGAGGCACCCCCTCTTGGAGCCCTCCCCGCGTACTCACGCTAGAAGCATTTCCACAAGGACCATACCGTACTCACATGAAGATCTTCAAATCCGAGATCCTGGACTAGTTTGCCTGTACAACCTTTCCCTACCACTTGTGGCCCTGCACTCCAGCAGCATTGTAACGCTTGCGATCATAACCTCACTACCACTCCTGGAGGGTCATGTCTGCCATTCTAAACCTACTTTGTTCTTACATATTACTCCTAGAGCAAATCTATTACAAACTTCTAACTAAGCTGACCTGGGGTACTCCTGCCTGGAGCAGTCCAAGATGTCTGCCACTGAACCTCAGCACATGGCTGCTACCCTTATATGCCTATGCACCACCCTGTGGCCAAACCCGAAACTACAGGTGTACACCCTATTAACTATTGACAACCCAGTCATCCCAGTGTCCCTGTTTCCCACACCACCCTGTTCGTTCCTAGGGTTCCTTCCTAAGGGCCCGTTTTTGTAAAACCCCTACATTCTCCCCTACAAGAAAATTGTCACCTCCGGCTGACACACATTCTACTAAATACAAACATTACCATGTGGTTTCACATCCATCTTCACAGTTCCTCCAGGAGACTGCCAGCGTACAATGGATGACTGAAAAGGAAAGTGAGACATAACAACATTCCCACCCTCCAAAGTCTTTGTGAAATCCCACAAGAGTCTCTGTCCTTAGACATTTCACTCTGAAACAAGAGAAAGACAACTTATTGCCCAAAAAATCAAAACAATTTCTTATGCAGCAAAGAAAAAATAGAAAGAATTTCTTTTCCTGGCCCTCCCCTTCCTCCTTGAGGGAGTCCAAAATCCCAGGTGCTCCACCTTGGGCCTGCATACCCACTGATTGTGGTAACTGCAACTGGAGCCCTCCTGGGCTACTTCACAGCTCCCCTATGGAATCAACTGGAGCCAGTCCTCACTCCAGGCATTCCGGCTGGCTGTGGTGTGGGTTTCCTTTCCACCCCAACAGTCCTTCCTTGGGAAAGTGAGTCTCTCCTTGAGAGTACACCCCAACTGTGGGTGCTGCTCCCTTAACTGAAAAACTCCCCGCATGGGGTTGATGGATGCCTCCTGAGGCTACTCACACCATGTATCCAAACCGCAATTTAATATCTTCATACGTGCGTAGTAGTTGGGATGGGTTTTCTCTACCCGCTCCCCATTTGGCAAATCTACTTCCACACTGAAGTACCTGGACTCTGGGTGCTTGCGCCCACAGCTGTGGACAGTATGGCGCAGGACTGTGCGCCCCCACCACCACTTCTTCTCTATAGCGGATGAATCTTTTGGCAGCCATCCTCTTCCCTCATCTGGATGTAACAAGGCACGGCCTACCTTTTCTCTTTAGAGGTGATTCTGCTTTCACCCAATCAATCTCATCATTGGATTGCCCATCTTGTCATCATACCCACAGTGGGGCATAATGGCATAAAATACCCCCATAGGCCGAAAGATTTTATAGTTCATGACCCTCTGGATTCTAGAAACTCTGCAGAATATAATCAGGGTCAGCTTTCCCTGGAAGAAACAAAAGTCTTTTTCTTCCTCTTTAGGGATCTTTCTTGGGGGCATAACATGGGTCAGGTAATTTAAACAACTGAGGGCTATAGACATCCTCCTCTTCAGGGTCATCCCTTTCTCATCCACTCTGGAAGTATTGCTGCTGGCAGACCCACGGGCCCCCACTGATTGGGCTTAGCCCCTACCCTGATAACCTCTCTGTAGGCTGGGGGTTCCGGAGTCCCTGGGGACTTCTCTCCGGTTTGGGCTGCGGTGGCCTCACTCTCCAGCTGAGCAGAAGTGGCAGCTCCCTCTGGGGTGTGCTATCCGGGCCTTGGGGCAGAGGTATGGCACCTTGGACTTACAGGCAAGCCCGGGCGCCAGGCCCGCTCCCTTCTCCCTCCCCTTCTGGAGTAACTGGCCGGGACCCCTCTTTCACCCCCTCCGGGGCTACAGGGCTCTCATCCCTTGTGGGCACATTATCAGTAACCGCCTCTAACTCGGGTACTAGCACGGGTATCACGGGGCCTCCGCGCTTGGCGTCATCACTCACTCCGAGTGCCCGCTGTGCTGTGAGGAGCTGAACTTTCCATTGCTCAGTTGGAACAGCAGCGCCAGCGTCGCGCTGTGCCCATGGCTCTTGGCTTCATCTTTAAAGGGGCCCATCCAGCATCGATGGCCGCAGTGGTCACAGCGCCCTGTGGGGTGAGTCAAGGCCATGCGCGCCTCCTCTCCACACTCGCCGCATAGGGGGACCATTTGGGGCTCCCCCCTTGTAGTGGTCTGTTCAGCAAAGGACCCGAGCCACACATAGCGAACGCCGCCGTCATAAAGCTAGCTGGTAGGTAAGCTGCACCGGTAGGGACTCAGGCCCGCGCTACCGCACACTTTTGGCACAGGTGTCTCCATGGTATCATACAGCAGCCAGTCGCACACCCTGCTCACGCTGTGTAGTACTTGGAACTGATCCAAAATGGCCCCCGTGACGTCAGGTCGCATCGTCACTCCCTGGCTCACTGGCGCCCTTTCTAAGGCTTCTTATTGGCCGGCCGGCCTCACGGGGCGGTCAATAGGCAAATCAAAGGCGCGTCACCCTCTGGCACGCCCCTATTTCACGTGTCTCCCCCGGCTCTCTCTTTGGCGCCTACTTGCCTGCAATCCTATTGGCAGGAGCTTCCTTGCCCCTATTTGGCGCCAAATCCCCCCTGGGGATGCGGATCAGGGTGGCCCAAATCTAGCCCGGTCGGGAACAGGGTTTCACAGACACACTAGGCTCAATTCCTTTAGAGCCCTGTCTGCTAAACGGTTCCTGCTCTCATCTCAGCAGTGCCTCCAAAATGTAGCCCACCTGTGGCAGACACTGTGGTACTACATTGCTTACTTGGCGCTACAGGAGCCCTGAGCCCCCGCTTACTGGTTGGGGGACAGGCGTTTCCCCAGCAATGGCGTGCCTCCACCCAGGGATGAATGTTGTGGAACTATATCCACCCCCTGGGAACTTAATAGGTTTCTATGGCCCCTCTTGGGACCGCACACGTACCCTGGCAGATGTACCCCTCCCTGGGGTTGTTTCTTACCAACGTGGTAGTGGTCCTCTGGGCTTGGCAGATGCTCAGTACACAGACACAATAGTTGTAGTTGAAACTAGATGCACGGTTTATTAGGCAGGGTCCTCTCCAGGAGTGGCAAACATATAATTGGTACACAGTGCAGGGCATATCTCCTTACTACTCATTGATACTCATTTTCTGTTGGACTACTTCACGGTACTCCCGCCACATGCTCCCATCTAGGAAACCTTCCCGGTACTCTCGGCAGAGCACCCCCTCTTGGAGCCCTCCCCGGTACTTCACGCTAAGAAAGCATTTCCACAAGGACCGCATACCGGTACTCACATGAAGCATCCTCAATCCGAGATCCTGGACTAGTGGTGCCTTGGTACACCTTCCTAGCCACTTGTGGCCCTGCACTCCCAGCAGATGTAACGCTGGGAGGTCATAACCTCACTACCACTCCTGGAGGGGTCATGTCTGCCCATTCTAACCTACTTTGTTCTACATATTACTCCTAGAGCAATCTATTACCAGAACTTCTAACTAAGCAGTACCTGGGGTACTCCTGCCTGGAGCAGTGCCCAAGATGTCTGCCGGACTGAACCCTCAGCACATGGCTGCTATCCCTTATATGGGCCTATGCACCACCCTGTGGCCATAACCCGAACTACAGGTGTACACCCTATTAACTATTGACAACCCAGTCATCCAGTGTCCCTGTTTCCCAGCACCACCCCTGTGGTCTGTCCTAGGGGTCCCTGTCCTAAGGGCCCGTTTTTGGTAAACCCCTACATATATATTCCAGTTTTAATAAGCCACTTAATATAATATAAACTGTCTGTTGGTTACGTATTCATTCTGGGGGTGTAGTTTCCCTTTAAAGATGAACCACCCCTTTAATGGAACAATGCACATGTTTTTCCAATTCAGTTCTTTGTAAATATGCTAGTGATCAAGGCAAAAAAAAATCTCCTTGATCAAATTAGAAAAGTAAATAAATAATTCACATTCTGCGAATCCTGAGAATTCTTGGTTTGTAAAATCCATTTGGGCAGAGATAATAAACTCAAGGTCCTCCCCCAGCGAGCGCATTGCGCTTCCGTGTTTGTTCCGACGCTTCCAGGGACGGCCGCTGGCGTCGTATTTATCATTTCCGTACCAAGGAGTTTCGGGTCTGAGCAGCCAAAGGAAGAGAAATAAAATAACATTTTCTCTCATTTCTCACAGTCTGTCATTGCCCAGGACTGTTTTTAAAAAATGTGTTACTACCCCCAGTAGGGGCTTATTTACACCCTACGTTCTGCGCGTGATGTCACTTCCGCAAACCCCATGACCCCCTCCCTCCCCCCCCCAGCTCCATCGCCAGATTTCATAGGGAAATCCACAGTGGAGGCTGGGGGTATTTTTTTTTTTTTTAAATAAAATATAGCCCCCCCTGAGGGCCGCCCCCCAGAATGTGCCGCCCGAGGGTGCCTTAATATAAATACGCCCCGGCTCCCCAGACCTTTTCCCTAAATGAGAATTATTCTGACGTTTACTATTAGTGATGAGCAAAATTATTCACCAGGCATAGATTCGTGGCGAATTTCCGCGTTTCTCCATTGGCGGATTTATTCAGGAGTGCAAAAATTCACAGCGGAAAAATGTGCAGCGAGACAAAAAATTGACGCCCACGGGCAAAAGAATTGTTGCGCGCGTCTATTTTTGACATGTTCAACATTTTTTTTACGCCACTTTCTGCTTTTTGACAATTTCTTGCCGTTTCACAAATCTTTTCAAAAATTCGTAAAACGGGACAGATTCACTCGACACTATTAGCGATGAGGGAATTTTTCTACAGGCATGGATTCGCAGCAAAGTTCCGCGATTCGCCATTGACAGATTGGTTTGCAAAATTTTAGCAAAATTGCACTGAGAAAAATTTGTGGTCACGTCCAGAAAAGGTGCGTTTGCGGCAAAAAGGGTGCGGTCTCATAAAAAAAGGGTGTGGTCACATAAAAAAGGGTGCGGTTGCGTCAAAAAGGGCGTGATCGAATAAAAAAAAGGACACGTGGTCAGTCTAAAAGGGTCCGGTCGTGTCGAATAGGCCATGGTCGCATGAAACAAAGGCGCATCAATAAAGACCCATTTAAAAGGCACCTAGCACCCTAAAATTGCTCCCTCCACCAGAAGTGCAGGATAGTGCGGGGAGTCACGCTCATTATGCGCATACACGCAAAATAACATGGCCGCCCGCGCCAGAAGCTCCCTCTGGTGCGGGAAGCAAATTTAGGGTGATAGGTAAGCCCACAGGTTTAAATGGGTTGAATCTTTAGTATGACGTAGAGCCTGATAATATAAGACAAATTGCAGTTAGTCTTCATTTTTAATTTTCTGTGGTTTTCAAATTATTTTGCTTTCCAGTTTGCAATTTCAGCAGGTATCTGGTTGCTAGGGTTCAAATTACCTTAGCAACCAGGCAGTGGTTTAAATGGAAAATTGGAATATGAATAGGGGAGGGGCTGAATAGAAAGATAAGGAATAAAAAGTAACAATAACAATAAAACTGGAGCCTCACAGAGCAATAGGGTTTGGCTGCCAGGGTCAGTTATCCTGTTGCTAGGGCTCCAAATACCTTAGCAACCAGGGAGTGGATTCAATGAGAGGCTGGTATATGAATAGGGGAGGGGCTGAATAGAAAGATAAGGAATAAAAAGTAATAAAACTGGAGCCTCACAGAGCAATAGGGTTTGGTTGCCGGGGTCAGTGACCCCCATTTGAAAGCTGTAAAGAGTTACAAGAAAAAAAGGCAAATAATTCAAAAACTATATGAAAGAAAAAATGAAGACCAATTGAAAAAATTGCTAAGAATTGTCCATTAAGATAACTTAAAGGTGAACTACCCCTTTAATGATTGCTAGCCCCCGGGGTCAGGCTGTGTAGGAAGGTAAGTGAATCAGTACAGGAAAGCATTAGGTATAAGTGCGCTCGCACCTTTGGTTCCTTAATTGACTTATCTCTCATGGAGACGCTTAACGAGACCGCAATGTGGCGAGTCACATGACTCCGCTCTGTATCGCGTTTCACTATTCAATCAATAGAGCTTTATGGCAACTGCTGCAAAGCCCCCACCCCACTCGTCGCTAGAAAGTGTCATTCATTCCCTTATGCCCTGTACAGTGTATGTTTAGCCCCCACTGGGGCAGGTACATCCCTACTTACAAGTAAGTACCTTGGGGGCGGGGCACTGATGTCACTGGGTGGGGCAGTGACGTAGTGGCGGGCGGGGCTTTGACGTGAGTCCAGATGGTTTTGACCCAGACAGCCCTTCCAAAAACCGGACTGTCCGGGTGGTAACCATAGTAACGTAGCCCCTTAGATTCCTGGGCCTTAGTGATGAGAGAATCTGTCGCGTTTCGCCGAAAAATTCACCAAACTGCTAAAACGTTTGCGAAACTAGGACAAATTTGCGAAATGCATTAAAGTCAATGGCGATTTTTTTACGTGCGCAACTTTTTTTCTTACTCCAAATGCATTAAAGTCAATGGGGTTTTTTTGATTTTTTTTTTGCAACTTTTTGTCTCTGTGATTTTTTTTCCGCTGCAAATTTTTGCCACAGTTTTGCAAAAAAAAAAAATGTACTGATGGCGAAATGCGAATCCCCAGTGGGGGTCCCTTGGGGACACACCCCCAGTCCGACCCTGCCATGGCAACTGTTTCCATGCTCCACCTCTAGGCCCGCAGAACTGTAACTCTCAACCTCCCAGTGGTGCGTTGGACTAGCGACCGCGTCCCAGGTTAAACGCTGAATCAATTAAGCTAATTGGCTCTCCTTTGTCTGGAGCGCCACGCCGAGCCGCAAAGAACTTCAAAGGCCGCAGAAGACTGTGGTCAGCATAATCCGCGCCCGGAATCCCCCCCCCATCGCCGACAGTCAGGTAACGAATATACAAAACACCTTAATTGCCCCTGTCTCCGGCATTATCCTACAGATCAGACTTCCAGTCCGTGGAACCAATTAAATTACCTTGAAACGCGTCGAGCCTGCGCGCCCTAAGGCTTCCCGCCGAGGAGAAAGAGATTAATAGACTCAGCCGAGGATATTTGTCTTCCTTTTTGCCTAAAATAATCATTAATAACAAACGCGGGGAAACAAAAACGTGTGTTATTTTTTTTATTACGTTTGTGTTTTTATTGAACAGATTCGGTCCGGCTCCCCTCGCGGTTATTTATCTTACTGTATAGAGCGCGGGGGGGAAGATTTATGGGGCCGTAATCTATGGGCGCACATACGCGCAGACTAGAGGAGACCTATTTTATTTTTATGTAATGTCGTGTTCTTATAGAACTTGTCAGGCAATGAGGAACCTTCAGTCTCCCTCTAATTTACTGTCTCTGCAGCCGGCGAGCGCCCAACCGACCGGAGACGCCAAAGGGAAACGCTACGAGGCCGAACTTACAGGGAAAATCCAGCCGACATTACTGTATAATGACCCCCAGCCTACACTCCGCTCCCCCTGATAGAGAGGGGGGTTATTCTCCTACAGCCGCACCCTCGGGCACAAAGCAGTGAAGAAATGTAATTCTACTCTAAAGAGCTTTGCCCTTCAATGTGAGCACAACAGTTTCCTACATTTACAGTGACTGCTAATATCCTTATCATTTACAGTAGGGGGTACAGTATCCCTTATAATACATGAGTGATACTCAGAGTTCCCTGTATAACTCAGCCTGCAGCCTTGTGCCTTTATATGGGCACAGAACCCCTCAGTGACTGCTAATATCCTTATCATTTACAGTAGGGGGTACAGTATCCCTTATAATACATGAGTGATACTCAGAGTTCCCTGTATAACTCAGCCTGCAGCCTTGTGCCTTTATATGGGGGGCACAGAACCCCTCAGTGACTGCTAATATCCTTATCATTTAGAGTAGGGGGTACATTATCCCTTATAATACATGAGTGATACTCAGAGTTCCCTGTATAACTCAGCCTGCAGCCTTGTGCCTTTATATGGGGGGCACAGAACCCTCAGTGACTGCTAATATCCTTATCATTTACAGTAGGGGGTACATTATCCCTTATAATACATGAGTGATACTCAGAGTTCCCTGTATAACTCAGCCTGCAGCCTTGTGCCTTTATATGGGGGGCACAGAA
The DNA here is from genome assembly GCF_000004195.4 of Xenopus tropicalis. Classification (NCBI taxonomy): domain Eukaryota; kingdom Metazoa; phylum Chordata; class Amphibia; order Anura; family Pipidae; genus Xenopus; species Xenopus tropicalis. Next base: position 87,749,746 of record NC_030685.2, on the reverse strand, counting down.
CCCCTCAGTGACTGCTAATATCCTTATCATTTACAGTAGGGGGTACATTATCCCTTATAATACATGAGTGATACTCAGAGTTCCCTGTATAACTCAGCCTGCAGCCTTGTGCCTTTATATGGGGGGCACAGAACCCCTCAGTGACTGCTAATATCCTTATCATTTACAGTAGGGGGTACATTATCCCTTATAATACATGAGTGATACTCAGAGTTCCCTGTATAACTCAGCCTGCAGCCTTGTGCCTTTATATGGGGGGCACAGAACCCCTCAGTGACTGCTAATATCCTTATCATTTACAGTAGGGGGTACATTATCCCTTATAATACATGAGTGATACTCAGAGTTCCCTGTATAACTCAGCCTGCAGCCTTGTGCCTTTATATGGGCACAGAACCCCTCAGTGACTGCTAATATCCTTATCACTTACAGTAGGGGGTACATTATCCCTTATAATACATGAGTGATACTCAGAGTTCCCTGTATAACTCAGCCTGCAGCCTTGTGCCTTTATATGGGGGGCACAGAACCCCTCAGTGACTGCTAATATCCTTATCATTTACAGTAGGGGGTACATTATCCCTTATAATACATGAGTGATACTCAGAGTTCCCTGTATAACTCAGCCTGCAGCCTTGTGCCTTTATATGGGGGGCACAGAACCCCTCAGTGACTGCTAATATCCTTATCATTTACAGTAGGGGGTACATTATCCCTTATAATACATGAGTGATACTCAGAGTTCCCTGTATAACTCAGCCTGCAGCCTTGTGCCTTTATATGGGCACAGAACCCCTCAGTGACTGCTAATATCCTTATCACTTACAGTAGGGGGTACATTATCCCTTATAATACATGAGTGATACTCAGAGTTCCCTGTATAACTCAGCCTGCAGCCTTGTGCCTTTATATGGGGGGCACAGAACCCCTCAGTGACTGCTAATATCCTTATCATTTACAGTAGGGGGTACATTATCCCTTATAATACATGAGTGATACTCAGAGTTCCCTGTATAACTCAGCCTGCAGCCTTGTGCCTTTATATGGGGGGCACAGAACCCCTCAGTGACTGCTAATATCCTTATCATTTACAGTAGGGGGTACATTATCCCTCTACCACACATTTCCAAACCTTTCCTGCTTGTACCTACTGACCTTTCTGTCGGCACATTACCTTCTTCCATCAGAAATAAACTGCTACAGAGAAGCCACATATTCCCCGAGCTCCCTCTGACCGTATTCCGCACGGTTATTAAACAGAACCATCTGGATGATTGTGGAACAAGGACCTTATCTCTATTCATTCTCTAATCAAAGTTCTATTGAGATTCAATTACCTTGAAGGACCACAATCCCACCCCCCCCAACACCCCCCCTTATTTGTGATACCCCCGTCCCTATCCCCGGACACATAAAACCATGGGAATATTCCTGCCTAATAATACTGTATGAAGGAATGATTAGGAATAATCTCACTGAGTAATGGGTAAATCATCATCGAAACTAATTAGCTCTGTCCTTCCATTTATAATTCCCCCCGCGGCAAACGAGCCGCCAATTCAGCATTTGCGCCAAAGAGATGTCGTCGGCCCTGGGGAACCAATCCCTGCCATTAAATACATTAAATGGGGGTCAGTTTGTGCAGTCTGATGGGAGGGGGCGTCTAGGGTGCTCTTTGTTCAAATACACTCAGTATGGACCCCCCAATAGGAAACTCTTTGTTCAAATACGCTCAGTATGGACCCCCCAATAGGAAACTCTTTGTTCAAATACGCTCAGTATGGACCCCCCAATAGGAAACTCTTTGTTCAAATACGCTCAGTATGGACCCCCCAATAGGACACTCTTTGTTCAAATACGCTCAGTATGGACCCCCCAATAGGAAACTCTTTGTTCAAATACGCTCAGTATGGACCCCCCAATAGGACACTCTTTGTTCAAATACGCTCAGTATGAACCCCCCAATAGGAAACTCTCTGTTCAAATACGCTCAGTATGGACCCCCCAATAGGAAACCCTTTTTTCAATTATGCTCAGTATGGACCCCCCAATAGGAAACTCTTTGTCCATATACGCTCAGTATGGACCCCCCAATAGGACACTCTTTGTTCAAATACGCTCAGTATGGACCCCCCAATAGGACACTCTTTTTTCAATTATGCTCAGTATGGACCCCCCAATAGGAAACTCTTTGTTCAAATACGCTCAGTATGGACCCCCCAATAGGAAACTCTTTGTTCAAATACGCTCAGTATGGACCCCCCAATAGGAAACTCTTTGTTCAAATACGCTCAGTATGGACCCCCCAATAGGAAACCCTTTTTTCAATTATGCTCAGTATGGACCCCCCAATAGGACACTCTTTGTTCAAATACGCTCAGTATGGACCCCCCAATAGGAAACTCTTTGTCCATATACGCTCAGTATGGACCCCCCAATAGGACACTCTTTTTTCAAATACGCTCAGTATGGACCCCCCAATAGGAAACCCTTTGTTCAAATACGCTCAGTATGGACCCCCCAATAGGACACTCTTTGTTCAAATACGCTCAGTATGGACCCCCCATAGGACACTATTTTTCAATTATGCTCAGTATGGACCCCCAATAGGAAACTCTTTGTTCAAATACGCTCAGTATGGACCCCCCAATAGGACACTCTTTTTTCAAATACGCTGCGTATGGACCCCCCAATAGGACACTCTGTTGTTTCAATCTGATGCTCATAATAGGGACCGCCCAATAGGAAACTCTTTGTTCCAAATCGTTCAGTATGCACCCCCCAATAGGAAACTCTTTGTTCAATTATGCTCAGTATGGACCCCCCAATAGGAAACTCTTTGTTCAAATACGCTCAGTATGGACCCCCCAATAGGACTCTCTTTGTTCAAGTACGCTCAGTATGGACCCCCCAATAGGAAACTCTCTGTTCAACAACACTCAGTATGGACCCCCCTATAGGACACTCTTTGTTCAAATACGCTCAGTATAGACCCCCCAATAGGAAACTCTTTGTTCAAATGAACTCAGTATGGCCCGCCCAAATCTTTTTGTATTCTCTGGCCCCATTGGAAACTTGTTGGGTCTTTTATTTTACCCATGGATACATTGCTGGACCATGTAGGGAACCATCCTGGTTGCATGGCCGCTTTGGTGCTGCTACAGGCAAAGGCCAAGTTGAGGGTCTCAGCAGAGCAGATTTGGGGTCAGGCAGTCTCATGTGAATAACTCTCTTATTGGGATTTATTTATATGAATGTCTCGCTCAGGTATTGCCATGGTAACCAACGTAGTCTAGAACATAAGAGCGTCTGTAGTGATACAAACCAGTGAACAAATGATGAATCCGCTCCCAGGAGGTGATCCGATGATTTACAGAGATTACTGAACGTTCAAACCCGAACTGTCACCGGCGCTGATCCACAGATGGAGGGTCTCACACGTGAGCGTCTGTCATCTAAAGATCAATACAACATTCATTGGCTTGATGAGACCCCCCGGGTCTGACTGTTCCACCGGAATCTTAATTACACAACATCAGTTTATTCTAAGCACAAAAACATTTGTATTTGCAAAAATAAACTAATTAGTAAGTACAGACTGTGTTACCCATTAATAGTCAGGGTCCGGCCCCAGAACAGCTGGGCCCCCTTAGCCCATAACAAGGTTACAGATATATAGAAACATTGGGGTAACAGTCACCCCGCTATAGTTCCAGGGGTACCCGGGGCACAAATAAGCACTCACCCCAAATCCCCCCCTAACTGGCCTTCAGGCTGGGCCCCCTTAGCCCATAACAAGGTTACAGATATATAGAAACATTGGGGTAACAGTCACCCCGCTATAGTTTCCAGGGGTACCCAGGGCACAAATAAGCACTCACCCCAAATCCCCCCTAACTGGCCTTCAGGCTGGGCCCCCTTAGCCCATAACAAGGTTACAGATATATAGAAACATTGGGGTAACAGTCACCCTGCTATAGTTCCAGGGGTACCCAGGGCACAAATAAGCACTCACCCCAAATCCCCCCCTAACTGGCCTTCAGGCTGGGCCCCCTTAGCCCATAACAAGGTTACAGATATATAGAAACATTGGGGTAACAGTCACCCCGCTATAGTTCCAGGGGTACCCAGGGCACAAATAAGCACTCACCCCAAATCCCCCCCTAACTGGCCTTCAGGCTGGGCCCCCTTAGCCCATAACAAGGTTACAGATATATAGAAACATTGGGGTAACAGTCACCCTGCTATAGTTCCAGGGGTACCCAGGGCACAAATAAGCACTCCACCCCCCCCCCCTAACTGGCCTTCAGGCTGGGCCCCCTTAGCCCATAACAAGGTTACAGATATATAGAAACATTGGGGTAACAGTCACCCTGCTATAGTTCCAGGGGTACCCAGGGCACAAATAAACACTCACCCAAATCCCCCCCTAACTGGCCTTCAGGCTGGGCCCCCTTAGCCCATAACAAGGTTACAGATATATAGAAACATTGGGGTAACAGTCACCCTGCTATAGTTCCAGGGTACCCAGGGCACAAATAAGCACTCACCCCAAATCCCCCCCTAACTGGCCTTCAGGCTGGGCCCCCTTAGCCCATAACAAGGTTACAGATATATAGAAACATTGGGTAACAGTCACCCCGCTATAGTTCCAGGGGTACCCAGGGCACAAATAAGCACTCACCCCAAATCCCCCCCTAACTGGCCTTCAGGCTGGGCCCCCTTAGCCCATAACAAGGTTACAGATATATAGAAACATTGGGGTAACAGTCACCCTGCTATAGTTCCAGGGGTACCCAGGGCACAAATAAGCACTCACCCCCCCCCCTAACTGGCCTTCAGGCTGGGCCCCCTTAGCCCATAACAAGGTTACAGATATATAGAAACATTGGGGTAACAGTCACCCTGCTATAGTTCCAGGGGTACCCAGGGCACAAATAAACACTCACCCCAAATCCCCCCTAACTGGCCTTCAGGCTGGGCCCCCTTAGCCCATAACAAGGTTACAGATATATAGAAACATTGGGGTAACAGTCACCCCGCTATAGTTCCAGGGGTACCCAGGGCACAAATAAGCACTCACCCCAAATCCCCCCCTAACTGGCCTTCAGGCTGGGCCCCCTTAGCCCATAACAAGGTTACAGATATATAGAAACATTGGGGTAACAGTCACCCCGCTATAGTTCCAGGGGTACCCAGGGCACAAATAAGCACTCACCCCAAATCCCCCCCTAACTGGCCTTCATTGATTTGAATTCGGCCCATAATTGCCCCAGAGACACAGGGCCCCTAGCAGTTTTTGGAACAAGATGGGGGCAAATCATTAGCAGCAAGAAATCTTCCTTTCACAGGGAAAGTGCAGATAGAAGGTAGTGAGAAGGTAATAAGAGAGTAAAATGGGATTTTAATTGTTAATTAAGCTAATTAAATTCTTTATTTTCTTGCAAATAAATATTTCAAGAGGGGACCAGATACAAGCAATGAATTTCTCTCCCTAATGCAGATAATGCAGGATGGGCAGCTCCCAGCTATTTGTTTCCGGGGGGGGGGGGGGGGGGCACAGAATGGGCAGTTATTATTATATATTTATTTATATTTACATTTTATCTATATTTTTCCCTTTTGACCGGTTTCATTGCTTTCCTGCATTTCCAACATATTTAACTCTAACTTTGTTGAGTGAAATGAGCCCCAATGGGTTTGGTTTAACCCTATAATGGGTCTGTTTGGGGCAACTGTGTGAAACGCACAGGTAATTTGCCCCAGTGGTTTGGCCGCGCCGTGTAGCAACTAAATGCCATTTCAGGATCCAATTTGTCTTTTCCTCTGTGTCTGTTTCACAGAAACTAATTAGTTTTCATCTCCTGTTTATTTCATAGTTTTCTCCTCTCGCGTCTTAGTGAACAGTGAATAATGCAGATCTTACAAGTCGTGTTCATTAAATCTCGTTCTGCTCTTGTCCCCTTTATTCTGTATCTGTGAGACAATGGGCTCTTCCCTACAGCCGGGGGGCTATTATCCCCCCCACTGCTACTATAGGCCCCATCTCTCCCTACTATACCTGCTATCCCACAGCCCCAGTCCCTTCCCAGAGGCTATTATCCCCCCACTGCTACTATAGGCACCATCTCTCCCTACTATACCTGCTATCCCACAGCCCCAGTCCCTTCCCAGAGGCTATTATCCCCCCACTGCTACTATAGGCACCATCTCTCCCTACTATACCTGCTATCCCACAGCCCCAGTCCCTTCCCAGAGGCTATTATCCCCCCACTGCTACTATAGGCAACCATCTCTCCCTACTATACCTGCTATCCCACAGCCCCAGTCCCTTCCCAGAGGCTATTATCCCCCCCACTGTTACTATAGGCACCATCTCTCCCTACTATACCTGCTATCCCAACAGCCCCAGTCCCTTCCCAGAGCTATTATCCCCACTGCTACTATAGGCACCATCTCTCCCTACTATACCTGCTATCCCACAGCCCCAGTCCCTTCCCAGAGGCTATTATCCCCCCACTGCTACTATAGGCACCATCTCTCCCTACTATACCTGCTATCCCACAGCCCCAGTCCCTTCCCAGAGGCTATTATCCCCCCACTGCTACTATAGGCACCATCTCTCCCTACTATACCTGCTATCCCCCCCCACAGCCCCAGTCCCTTCCCAGAGGCTATTATCCCCCCACTGCTACTATAGGCACCATCTCTCCCTACTATACCTGCTATCCCACAGCCCCAGTCCCTTCCCAGAGGCTATTATCCCCCCACTGCTACTATAGGCACCATCTCTCCCTACTATACCTGCTATCCCACAGCCCCAGTCCCTTCCCAGAGGCTATTATCCCCCACTGCTACTATAGGCACCATCTCTCCCTACTATACCTGCTATCCCACAGCCCCAGTCCCTTCCCAGAGGCTATTATCCCCCCACTGCTACTATAGGCACCATCTCTCCCCTACTATACCTGCTATCCCACAGCCCCAGTCCCTTCCCAGAGGCTATTATCCCCCCACTGCTACTATAGGCACCCATCTCTCCCTACTATACCTGCTATCCCACAGCCCCAGTCCCTTCCCAGAGGCTATTATCCCCCCACTGCTACTATAGGCACCATCTCTCCCTACTATACCTGCTATCCCACAGCCCCAGTCCCTTCCCAGAGGCTATTATCCCCCCACTGCTACTATAGGCACCATTCTCCCTACTATACCTGCTATACCACAGCCCCAGTTCCCTTCCCAGAGGCTATTATCCCCCACTGCTACTATAGGCACCATCTCTCCCTACTATACCTGCTATCCCACGCCCCAGTCCCTTCCAGAGGCTATTATCCCCCCCACTGCTACTATAGACACCATCTCTCCCTACTATAACCTGCTATCCCACAGCCCCAGTCCCTTCCCAGAGGCTATTATCCCCCCACTGCTTACTATAGGCACCATCTCTCCCTACTATACCTGCTATCCCACAGCCCCAGTCCCTTCCAGAGGCCTATTATCCCCCACTGTTACTATAGGCACCATCTCTCCCTACTATACCTGCTATCCCACAGCCCCAGTCCCCTTCCCAGAGGCTATTATCCCCCCACTGCTACTATAGGCACCATCTCATCCCTACTATACCTGCTATCCCACAGCCCCAGTCCCTTCCCAGAGGCTATTATCCCCCCACTGCTACTATAGGCACCATCTCTCCCTACTATACCTGCTATCCCACAGCCCCAGTCCCTTCCCAGAGGCTATTATCCCCCCACTGCTACTATAGGCACCATCTCTCCCTACTATACCTGCTATCCCACAGCCCCAGTCCCCTTCCCAGAGGCTATTATCCCCCCACTGCTACTATAGGCACCATCTCTCCCTACTATACCTGCTATCCCACAGCCCCAGTCCCTTCCCAGAGGCTATTATCCCCCCACTGCTACTATAGGCACCATCTCTCCCTACTATACCTGCTATCCCACAGCCCCCAGTCCCTTCCCAGAGGCTATTATCCCCCACTGCTACTATAGGCACCATCTCTCCCTACTATACCTGCTATCCCACAGCCCCAGTCCCTTCCCAGAGGGCTATTATCCCCCCACTGCTACTATAGGCACCATCTCTCCCTACTATACCTGCTATCCCACAGCCCCAGTCCCTTCCCAGAGGCTATTATCCCCCCACTGCTACTATAGGCACCATCTCTCCCTACTATACCTGCTATCCCACAGCCCCAGTCCCTTCCCAGAGGCTATTATCCCCCCACTGCTATAGGTTGGGGGGCTGCTGAAGGTTGAACTGGTACAGTAAGTTCAGTATATAATATACAGCATTTCTGTATTTAGTTCTCCTTTAATAAGTAAGAAAAATAGCCAACAAGCATATTTAGTTGGAATTTAGAGGGTTATTATGTTGGACATTCCTGCTGCAAATGGCTAACTAGGAACCAGCGATGGAGGTGCCGGCGGGAGTGTTAGATCTCATTAAAGGTGTTAACTTGGTGTCATTGGAACAGAGAGAAACCCAATCAGAGGGGTTTTTTGCTGACGAATTCAGTTATTTCTCTCCCCAAAACTCCAAGAATATTTCTCATCCCTGAATAGAGACTCAAGTGCAATTATTTGAAACTTTTGCTTATTTTTCAGCACTGAGACCTGTCCCTCTGTGCCCTGAGCGGCAGCGACTTACCTACGTGTTACTGTACTAACGGCACTGAGGGACACTGAGCACCTTCCAGTTGGTCTTCTTTATTTCATTTGTATCTTTTCCGAGTTATTCCCCTCCCTATTCTGCCTTATTTTCATCTGTCATTTCTTCTGCTCGTTGGGGGTTTTAGAAAATTGTCTCAAAGGGTTAGTTCCCCTTTAAATTAACCTTTAGTATGTTATCGAAAGGCCAATTCTGAGCAACTTTTCAATTGGTCTTTATTATTTATTCTTTATAGTTTTTGAATTGTCTTCTATTTCAAACTCTTTGCTGCTTTCAAATGGGGGTCACTGACCCCGGCAGCCAAACCCTATTGCTCTGTGAGGCTCCAGTTTTATTGTTATTGTTACTTTTTATTCCTTATCTTTCTAATTAGACCTATTCCTGTTTCTGGCTCTCTTTCAAACTACTGTCTGGTTGCTAGGTTAAACTGGATCCTAGCAACCAATTTGAACCCTTTACATTAACTTTTAGTATATTATAGAATGCCCTATTCCTAGCAGCATTGCAGTTTATTATTATTATTGAATTATTTGCCTTTTTCTTCTGACTCTTTGCGGCTTCCAAATGGGGGTCACTGACCCCGGCAGCCAAACCCTATTGCTCTGTGAGGCTCCAGTTTTATTGTTATTGTTACTTTTTATTCCTTATCTTTCTATTCAGCCCCTCTCCTATTCATATACCAGCCTCTCATTCAAAACACTCCATGGTTGCTAAGGTATTTGAAGCCCTAGCAACAGGATAACTGACCCCGGCAGCCAAACCCTATTGCTCTGTGAGGCTCCAGTTTTATTGTTATTGGTACTTTATATTCATATATCAGTCTTTCCGTCAAACCACACCCTGGTTGCTATGGTAATATGAATCCTAGCAACCCAGTAGCCGCATAACCTCCAACTGGAGAGCTGCGGAACAAAAAACAAAAACTGAAATTAAAAAACTACAAATAATAAAAAAAAGAAGACCAATTGCAAATTGTCCCAAGGTGCTACCAATCTAAATAGAGACCATTAAAGACCTACTATACCTTCATATTAAAGGGGATGTTCACCTCTGAGTTAACATTTAGGGGCTGATTTACTAAGACACGATTTCGAATCCGAATTGGAAAAATTCCGATTGGAAACGAACATTTTGCGACTTTTTCGGTAATTTTGCGATTTTTTCGTATATTTTGCGATTTTTTTCGGCGTCTTTATGATTTTTGCGAAAAAACGTGAGTTTTTCGTAGCCATTACGAAAGTTGCGCAAAGTCGCAATTTTTTCGTAGCGTTAACACTTGCGCGCAAAGTCGCGCCTTTTTCGTAGCGCTAAAACTTAAAAGGCGCGACGTTTCGCGCAAGTTTTAACGCTACGAAAAAATCGCGACTTTGCGCAACTTTCGTAATGGCTACGAAAAACTCGCGTTTTTTCGCAAAAATCGTAAAGACGCCGAAAAAATCGCAAAAATACGAAAAAATCGCAAAATTACCGATCATTACGAAAAAAACGCAATCGGACGCATTCGGCCCGTTCGTGGGTTAGTAAATGTGCCCCTTAGTATGATGTAGAGAGTAATATTCTGAAACCCGCCCCAAATTTACCCTGTCATATCCCCGCCCCTTTTGTCATTGCCCCGCCCCCTCCTATGTCACAGCCTGCCCCCTTCTGGCCGGTAAATTCATATTAAAAAGGTGATGACCCGATTGTGGGGGAGGCACGGGGTCCCTGAGGAGGGGACCCTTGGGGTTGCCCCGGTGGCCCCACACACCCCCAGCTCGACCCTGTGCTCCACTGACTACTATGCTGCTTTATAGAGAACCTTCGCTGCTTTTTTCCATTCAATCTATCTTCATATTTTCATTTCAAATTGAAATTAAATTGAAACCAATAACAGTATTTTGATTTTATTTTCATATTTGCATTTCACGTTGAAGAATTTACGAGCCAGGAAGGGTCTATTGTGCCGATTTGGCAACTGGGAATTAACTGCAATGATGAATAATAAAGTCCGTAGCGATGAAGGTCAGTCTGTGTAATTACCTCCCGCTCTCACTTCCCATAAACACAAGGGCATTTAACTTACTCTAATGGGGTTAATTTCACACCTGCTGGGGCAGGAAACAGAGAGGTTCATATCTGCTAATAATATCCATGACAACTAATAATTAAACTTCAGCAAAACATGTTATTCTGCCCACAATGCCCTGTATTTCTATAGAAATCTGTATCCGACGTGGGCCAATAGCAGCTGCCGGTGCCTTTGTCCTACTCTTATTGGTTCATGGATGAGGCCGTAGATTCGCAGCAAAAATATCATTCGCGAAACAAAAAAGTCAGCAAGAAAAATCTTGTGAAGAGCGAATCTGCCCCGTTTCACTTCCCCCCAAAATTAACGAATCGCTGATTCTGTTCTGTTTCGCTTCGCCGAAAAATTTGTGAACCTTTCAAAAGATGAGTGAAACGGCGGAAAATTTGCTAATCGCCGAAAATGTCGTGCGGCTATTATTTAGTCTCGTGGCTATTATTTCGTCGCATGGCTATTATTTCGCCGTGTGGCTATTATTTAGTCCCGCGGCTATTATTTTGTCGCCCGCAGCTATTATTTAGTTGCGTGGCTATTATTTCATTGCGTGGCTATTATTTTGTCGCGCGGCTATTATTTCGTCACGCGGCTATTATTTCGTTTCCCGCGGCTATTATTTTGTCGCCCATGGCTATTATTTCGTCATGTGGCTATTATTTCGCCGTGTGGCTATTATTTCGTCTCGTGGCTATTATTTCGTCTCGTGGCTATTATTTAGTCGTGTGGCTATTATTTAGTCGTGTGGCTATTATTTCATCACATGGCTATTATTTCGCGTGTGGCTATTATTTAGTCGTGTGGCTATTATTTTGTCGTGCGGCTATTATTTCGTTTCCCGCGGCTATTATTTTGTCGCCCGCAGCTATTATTTCGTCACGTGGCTATTATTTCGCCGCGCGGCTATTATTTCATCTCGTGGCTATTATTCCGTCGCGTGGCTATTATTTCGCCGTGTGGCTATTATTTAGTCGCGTGGCTATTATTTCGTCGCATGGCTATTATTTCACCATGTGGCTATTATTTAGTCGCGCAGCCATAATTTTGTCGTGCGGCTATTATTTCGTTTCCCGCGGCTATTATTTTGTCGCCCGCAGCTATTATTTTGTCACGTGGCTATTATTTCACCGCATGGCTATTATTTCGTCGCGCGGCTATTATTTCGTCGCGCGGCTATTATTTTGTCGCGGCCATTATTTTGTCGCCCGCGGGTATTACTTTGTTGCGCTGCTATTGCTATTCTTTTTTGACGCCGTCGACAATTTTTGGACGTGCGGTAAATTTTTCCGCTGCGAATTTTTTCATCCGTTTCATGAAACAATCCGCCAATGGCGAAACGCGGAAATTCGCTGCGAATCCAAGCCTGGCGAAACATTTCGCCCATCACTAATCGCTGAAAAATGAGCGAATCGCATTGCAGTCAATGGCCGACTTTCTTTTTAAAGTGCAACACTTTTTACGTGTGACATTTTTTCTTACTCCAAATTAGAGTCAAGGGGAATTTTTTTTTTCGTGGAGTCTTTTTGGTCACAGCGCCATTTTTGTCTTGGCAACTTTTTTGTCTCTGCAACATTTTTGTATCTGCAATATTTTTTTCTGGGTGACTTTTTGTCATTCGCTGCAAATCCATGTCTGGCAAAAAAGTTATTTAGATGAAGCAGGGTTTTACATATGAGCTGTTTATTCAATATATTTTTATAGAGACCTACATTGTTTGGGGGTATAGTTTCCCTTTAATCGTCAAATCAGTGGTGGAAAAAAATTCACGGAGTGAGGAGAAAGTTGCAATTGCATAAAAATCGCAGTTGCAATTTCGTCACAAAAAGCAACAATTTGCAGCGAAAAAAAACATTTTTTGCCATGACTGCGGCCCTTTTTGACAGTGCAAAGAATTTTTCCGTGGTGAATTCAATTCACCAATGGAAATCGGAAATTCGCTGCAAATCCACGCCTGGTGAAAAAAATTTGCTCATCACTTCTCCCAATGCATTAAAGTAAATGGGCGTTATTTTGCGGCGACTATTTTGTCAATGGGGGGCGTTTTTTCTCGCTAAAAATGCATTAAAGTCAATGGCTGTTTTTTTGCGGCAACTTTTTGGTCTTGGTCACATATATTACTGATTTATTTTTTTTTATGCCAAATTATTGCCCGCAGTTTTGAGAAAAAATCATCACAAGTTGGGTCCATTTTTGTGCAAAAAACAAGCCCCTATATACAGGTATGGGATCCCTTATCCGGAAACCCATTATCCAGAAAGTTCCAAATTACGGAAAGGCCGTCTCCCCTAGACTCCATTATAATCAAATAAATCTAATTTTTAAAAATGATTCCCTTTTTCTCTGTAATAATAAAACAGAACCTGTACTTGATCCCAACTAAGATATAATTACCCCTTATTGGGGCAGAACAGCCCTATTGGGTTTATTTAATGGTTAAATGATTCCCTTTTCTCTGTAATAATAAAACAGTACCTGTACTTGATCCCAACTAAGATATAATTACCCCTTATTGGGGCAGAACAGCCCTATTGGGTTTATTTAATGGTTAAATGATTCCCTTTTCTCTGTAATAATAAAACAGTACCTGTACTTGATCCCAACTAAGATATAATTACCCCTTATTGGGGCAGAACAGCCCTATTGGGTTTATTTAATGGTTAAATGATTCCCTTTTCTCTGTAATAATAAAACAGTACCTGTACTTGATCCCAACTAAGATATAATTACCCCTTATTGGGGCAGAACAGCCCTATTGGGTTTATTTAATGGTTAAATGATTCCCTTTTCTCTGTAATAATAAAACAGTACCTGTACTTGATCCCAACTAAGATATAATTACCCCTTATTGGGGGAAGAACAGCCCTATTGGGTTTATTTAATATTTAAATGATATTTAGCAGACTTAAGGTATGGAGATCCAAATTACGGAAAGATCCCTTATCCGGAAATCACCAGGTCCCGAGCATTCTGGATAACAGGTCCCATACCTGTACCAGGCCCCTGTCTAGCGCTGCCAATCTGTATTTCCGCAGAGATGAAAGGGTTATGTGCAAGAGGGAACGGAGGAGGAACAGAATCTCTGGGGGTTACGGCGCCGTTGCTTTTCTTTCTCACAATCAGGCAGTGACAGCTCCTTTGCGCGTCGTGTAGGTGTTCGTGTAGCAAATTTTCATGTCTGATTCACGCGACGCCAGGCTACACGGTAGCAGAACCCTTTCCCCGCGCGAGCAGGCAATGAACGAGGGGCTCGGGAACAGATGGTTCCAATTAACGAGCAGCAGGCGAAGCCCCTTCTCCCGCACTGTATCAATCTGTCTGTGTGACTCCGCAGCCGCCGCCCTTTGTTGGGAATGTTTGGTAGAAACTTGTTCAATGGAAACTAGTTAAGACAATGAGAAAAGACGGAATTACAATGAAGGGTCAATAAGGGGTACATTATCCCTTATAATACATGAGTGATACTCAGAGTTCCCTGTATAACTCAGCCTGCAGCCTTGTGCCTTTATATGGGGGGCACAGAACCCCTCAGTGACTGCTAATATCCTTATCATTTACAGTAGGGGGTACATTATCCCTTATAATACATGAGTGATACTCAGAGTTCCCTGTATAACTCAGCCTGCAGCCTTGTGCCTTTATATGGGGGGCACAGAACCCCTCAGTGACTGCTAATATCCTTATCATTTACAGTAGGGGGTACATTATCCCTTATAATACATGAGTGATACTCAGAGTTCCCTGTATAACTCAGCCTGCAGCCTTGTGCCTTTATATGGGGGGCACAGAACCCCTCAGTGACTGCTAATATCCTTATCATTTACAGTAGGGGGTACATTATCCCTTATAATACATGAGTGATACTCAGAGTTCCCTGTATAACTCAGCCTGCAGCCTTGTGCCTTTATATGGGGGGCACAGAACCCCTCAGTGACTGCTAATATCCTTATCATTTACAGTAGGGGGTACATTATCCCTTATAATACATGAGTGATACTCAGAGTTCCCTGTATAACTCAGCCTGCAGCCTTGTGCCTTTATATGGGGGGCACAGAACCCCTCAGTGACTGCTAATATCCTTATCATTTACAGTAGGGGGTACATTATCCCTTATAATACATGAGTGATACTCAGAGTTCCCTGTATAACTCAGCCTGCAGCCTTGTGCCTTTATATGGGGGGCACAGAACCCCTCAGTGACTGCTAATATCCTTATCATTTACAGTAGGGGGTACATTATCCCTTATAATACATGAGTGATACTCAGAGTTCCCTGTATAACTCAGCCTGCAGCCTTGTGCCTTTATATGGGGGGCACAGAACCCCTCAGTGACTGCTAATATCCTTATCATTTACAGTAGGGGGTACATTATCCCTTATAATACATGAGTGATACTCAGAGTTCCCTGTATAACTCAGCCTGCAGCCTTGTGCCTTTATATGGGGGGCACAGAACCCCTCAGTGACTGCTAATATCCTTATCATTTACAGTAGGGGGTACATTATCCCTTATAATACATGAGTGATACTCAGAGTTCCCTGTATAACTCAGCCTGCAGCCTTGTGCCTTTATATGGGGGGCACAGAACCCCTCAGTGACTGCTAATATCCTTATCATTTACAGTAGGGGGTACATTATCCCTTATAATACATGAGTGATACTCAGAGTTCCCTGTATAACTCAGCCTGCAGCCTTGTGCCTTTATATGGGGGGCACAGAACCCCTCAGTGACTGCTAATATCCTTATCATTTACAGTAGGGGGTACATTATCCCTTATAATACATGAGTGATACTCAGAGTTCCCTGTATAACTCAGCCTGCAGCCTTGTGCCTTTATATGGGGGGCACAGAACCCCTCAGTGACTGCTAATATCCTTATCATTTACAGTAGGGGGTACATTATCCCTTATAATACATGAGTGATACTCAGAGTTCCCTGTATAACTCAGCCTGCAGCCTTGTGCCTTTATATGGGGGGCACAGAACCCCTCAGTGACTGCTAATATCCTTATCATTTACAGTAGGGGGTACATTATCCCTTATAATACATGAGTGATACTCAGAGTTCCCTGTATAACTCAGCCTGCAGCCTTGTGCCTTTATATGGGGGGCACAGAACCCCTCAGTGACTGCTAATATCCTTATCATTTACAGTAGGGGGTACATTATTCCCTATATATTCTCAGTTCCTGTGTCTGTATTTAAAAATGATTTGTTCTGTGTATATTCACTTGGATTGAGCTGTTTCTAATGAATTTAATCCTAAATTTAAACCTCACACTGTTTAACCTGAAGGAGAAGTTCATTTTGGTGGTTTTCACACTGACGCTATTAATATTATTATTATTAAAGACACAATTAGTATTTAACATCCAGATGCCTAACACATGACAGAAGAAATATATTATTATTGTTATTAATATCCCTCCTCTTGTTCTCTGGTGGTTTTGGGGGGAATATCTGCACTTTATTCTCCAAAGTAATTAATCCAAGGGTAAGTTATACCAACAAAAGGTGCAGGTATGTGTACGAAGTATCTTGCCATTAATGGCTGGACTGGACCCCCCTATGACTGAGCCCCAGCCCCCATGCAGTTGGTGAGACCAAGTTAACCCATGAATGGACCATCCAAGCCTCCTCGTTCAAGTGGCTTATAGGGTAAGCATGGAGCTGCAAAGGGCTGAATAAAAGAAAGGAGATGGTTTCTATTGGATTATTCAGCTCCACAGTTCATTATCGGGGGGAGAGTCAGCGAGTCGCACAATAGTGGAGTCAGAACATGGACTCGATGAGAAAGGAGGAGAATGGGGCTAATTGGCTGTTCCATCGCACTGAGCTTTCTGCTGCCAATATCCCTCTGACGGTTCCCCGTTACCTTCTGCAGTGGATTCAAATGATTGGCAGTCACCCTTGTCTGTGCACGTTTCGTCCCGCTGTGATAATACACTAATGAGCATGAAACATAAACCAGGGTCCCCAGGAAGGGGGCTCAGCGTGTATTTACTGTGCAGGAGTAGCGTATCTGTCCCATTTTGCTTCACCAAAAGATTGGTGAAACTGCCAATAAATTAGTGAATCGGTGAAAAGTGGAAATTGTCCAACTTTTTTGACCGCGCAACTCTTTGTCATGCAACAACAATTTATTTGACATTAACGAACTGTTGCATAACATGGTAATGCCCAGGGTTGGACTGGGCCGCTGGGACACCGGGAAAAATCTCGATGGGCCCCGGCTCTAGTGGGCCCCAGACCCGACTCTTGCGGCGCTCCCCCTACCCGACCGCTCCTGCCCTGATGGGTTAAATTTATGTGCTCGGGGGAGGACGTTGGGTGGGGGGCCCTGCGAAGGGGGTTAGGGGGGCCCCTCCGGGGGTGTCTAAAGGCGTGGGCACCTGCAGGGCCCCTGGAGGGCCCTTCACCCCCAGTCCAACCCTGGTCGCGCTGGGCCCCCATGCAAAAAAATCTTCTTAGGGGGCCTGGAATGAACCATCCCTCCTCTACTGCCCCCCCTTCTGGCTCACTCACATGGTACCGCCCAGAGAGGGGCGGAGGAGGAGGAGGGACTACAATAAAGTAGACCCCCCCAAGTCGCGGTTGAGTCAGAGAAAGTTGTGCGCGCCAAAATTTTTTTTCACCATTTCGCAAATTTTTCCGCAGTTTTGCTAATTTCATCGGCAAAGCTAACCGGGACAGATTTGCTCATCGCTAAATCTGAACCATAAATAACATCTTTTGTATCTGAACCCTGAGCTCTGGATAAACAAATTCCTCTGTGCCATTGTTGCCCATGATTGGCCCACAGCTCTATGATCAAGGGTCTCCGTGATGGTCCCTAACGTGATTGACAGTAAAGGGTAAGTTATGCCATACCTGTAACCAGGGCTTTGATCTCTGCAGTCTAACAGGGCAGCGAGAGAACATGTGACTGCGTGACAGGGGCAACGAATGAGCGAGACCCTCAGCAAAGCCAGTCGACTGCTGTTTAATTCATGACTCTGACCTCATATGTTATTGATAAGGATTTATATGTCAGAATCCACAGAAAACCTTAGCAGTCTCTGAATAGATATCCCTGTGTTCTCTGAATGTCGAGACACCCAGCGTGGAGCCCCCTGTCTCTCTATCCGCTCGTCTCTCTGATGGATTAGGCACAGTAGGGGGGGGACACTTTCCCTTATAGAATAAATGGATCTAAATAACAACATAAAGATTCAATAAATTCATGTGATTCAAAGACTCCGAAAAGGGAGGTCAACGGTCTCGGATAAGAAATAAAAATAAAGAAGAAAACACGACTGAGACAGTGACAGTGTATTGAGGGAGGGGGATCAGAGAGAAGTGACGCGCGAGACCCGCAGGGATGGATCAGAGGCCCCGTGTTTGATGGTTTCACTTCGGTGGGAGGTTGGTCAGGGAATCATGGGAGGGCTCGGGTTATGGGAGGTAGAATCAGAGTCGGGCGAGAGAAAAGATAACGAATGTATATTAAAGGGGAAGGAAAGGTACAAACTCTTTAGCTTTATCAGAAAGGTCTGTGTAAATACAGCCATAAATGCTGCACTGAGTCCTCTATCAAAGGAAACACAGGATTTTTTGTCTCCTTTATTGTAAACATGTTCCTCTGTGTCAGAATTCATGGGGACAGGCATGAGTCTGCTCAGTTTGCTCCTCTCCCCCCTCCCATCAGTATTCGCTCCCCCTCCCAACTGTGCTGTGTAATCTGAGCTATAACGGCCAGAGCTGCAGCAGGAAGCTACTGAGACCAAGCGAAAATGGCAGCTGCTATCTTAAACAAACAGAGGGAGCTGCTAGGGCTGTTACTCAGGCAGGTAAAGCTTTCTGCAGAATAAATATAGGGTTCTAGGTGGCACTAATGTGGCAAATAACGCAGTCAAAACTTTGGTTTGTGATTCCGGCAGCTTAACCAATAAACTGCTGGGGCTGATTCACATAAGGTCCGGGGTCTACCGAGTTTTTTCCCAGCACCCCGGTGGCCCATCGGAACCTGGAAAGAGATGTGAAGAGTCCGAATCCCAACTCAAAGATCAATCAATGTGTCTCTGAGATGGAAAGGAATGGTGGGAGTTGTAGTTCACCCTCACGGTCCCCTATAAGTTTCATATTACAGAACCAATTCCCACGCGGCATGCAAGGGGTTAAGTTGCTTAACTTTAATTAGACCCAACATCTTTTCAGGCGCCTCAGTCTGCCGAGTCTGATAGTTAACACTACTTAACCAGACGCCGAGATGCTCTAAACAAGTGATAATGTAACGCAGTGCGGCCGCAGTGTTTTCATTATACTCTGTCTCCTTCTCGAGTTTCGCTTCTCTCTGCATTCTGATTGGTCCATATGATTTAGGGAAATTGGGAATTTAGTCCCCCGGAATATACGGTTGTACAGGGATCCACATGGGGTTGCTATGGAACACTGTGCGTCTTAAGAGGTTGGTTACCTGGGCTCACAGTACGGCTGTACATAGGGTCAGTTGCCAAGGTCTCTATATATAGAGACTCCTATAGTGGGGCTGTTCCTGCTGAATTGTGCTTAGTACAGGGGAATCCCTATGTGCCATAGTTTTATGGTATCTCTCTGTACAGGCTATGAGCAAACTTAGGGGGCTGTTCCTGCTGAATTGTGCTTAGTACAGGGGAATCCCTATGTGCCATAGTTTTATGGTATCTCTCTGTACAGGCTATGGGCAAACTTAGGGGGCTGTTCCTGCTGAATTGTGCTTAGTACAGGGGAATCCCTATGTGCCATAGTTTTATGGTATCTCTCTGTACAGGCTATGAGCAAACTTAGGGGGCTGTTCCTGCTGAATTGTGCTTAGTACAGGGGAATCCCTATGTGCCATAGTGTTATGGTATCTCTCTGTACAGACTATGGGCAAACTTAGGGGGCTGTTCCTGCTGAATTGTGCTTAGTACAGGGGAATCCCTATGTGCCATAGTTTTATGGTATCTCTCTGTACAGGCTATGGGCAAACTTAGGGGGCTGTTCCTGCTGAATTGTGCTTAGTACAGGGGAATCCCTATGTGCCATAGTTTTATGGTATCTCTCTGTACAGGCTATGAGCAAACTTAGGGGGCTGTTCCTGCTGAATTGTGCTTAGTACAGGGGAATCCCTATGTGCCATAGTTTTATGGTATCTCTCTGTACAGGCTATGAGCAAACTTAGGGGGCTGTTCCTGCTGAATTGTGCTTAGTACAGGGGAATCCCTATGTGCCATAGTTTTATGGTATCTCTCTGTACAGGCTATGAGCAAACTTAGGGGGCTGTTCCTGCTGAATTGTGCTTAGTACAGGGGAATCCCTATGTGCCATAGTTTTATGGTATCTCTCTGTACAGACTATGGGCAAACTTAGGGGGCTGTTCCTGCTGAATTGTGCTTAGTACAGGGGAATCCCTATGTGCAATAGCTTTATGGGATCTCTCTGACCCAATACTCCCATGAGTCGACTGCCCCCCCCCCCATTAACAGGAGCCAACATTTTATTCCTCCACCTGAGCTTTTTCATCCAGAAAAATATAGAAAAATGTTTCACCGTGAAAGTCATTGCTGAAAAAGCAACTGGTAATTGGCATCTGCGGCCGAGTCCCCCCCCCCCCCCCCGTCTCTCTCCAGCCAATCACAGGAAACTCTTTCTCCAATTACCAATGTGCTGGGGAGAAATGTCCCACATTAAATCCACTCGCCCTCACAGCTCTCAGATTGGTATTTTTTTTTCACTTGCCCGGGGTATAGGTTGGGGTAGATTTAAGAAATGCCCCCTCAGCTGCTTTTTTACCCCATCACGAGCAGCCAGGGATTTTTTTTTGGGGGGGGGGCAGCTGGCACATTGCTGTTACTGCCTCTGTCCCTTTCATCTATAACCCGTGGCGTAACTAGAGAGGAAACAGACCCCATGGAGTTACTGGGGCCCAAACTGTAGGGTTTGCTTCCTCTATTGCTTTAAATACCCCCCCCCCCCCAACAGATAGAAGAAACAGATAGCTAGAATCTCAGCCATAAAGCAGGGCAGGACTGCTGCTTACAATGGGGGGATCAGATAGGATCTGTGCCACTGTGACAGAATGCTCTGTTATACAGATAGCTAGAATCTCAGCCATAAAGCAGGGCAGGACTGCTGCTTACAATGGGGGGGATCAGATAGGATCTGTGCCACTGTGACAGAATGCTCTGTTATACAGATAGCTAGAATCTCAGCCATAAAGCAGGGCAGGACTGCTGCTTACAATGGGGGGATCAGATAGGATCTGTGCCACTGTGACAGAATGCTCTGTTATACAGATAGCTAGAATCTCAGCCATAAAGCAGGGCAGGACTGCTGCTCACAATGGGGGGGATCAGATAGGATCTGTGCCACTGTGACAGAATGCTCTGTTATACAGATAGCTAGAATCTCAGCCATAAAGCAGGGCAGGACTGCTGCTTACAATGGGGGGGGTCAGATAGGATCTGTGCCACTGTGACAGAATGCTCTGTTATACAGATAGCTAGAATCTCAGCCATAAAGCAGGGCAGGACTGCTGCTTACAATGGGGGGGGGGGGGGGGGGGGGGGGGGGGGGGGGGGGATCAGATAGGATCTGTGCCACTGTGACAGAATGCTCTGTTATACAGATAGCTAGAATCTCAGCCATAAAGCAGGGCAGGACTGCTGCTTACAATGGGGGGATCAGATAGGATCTGTGCCACTGTGACAGAATGCTCTGTTATACAGATAGCTAGAATCTCAGCCATAAAGCAGGGCAGGACTGCTGCTTACAATGGGGGGGGATCAGATAGGATCTGTGCCACTGTGACAGAATGCTCTGTTATACAGATAGCTAGAATCTCAGCCATAAAGCAGGGCAGGACTGCTGCTTACAATGGGGGGGGGATCAGATAGGATCTGTGCCACTGTGACAGAATGCTCTGTTATACAGATAGCTAGAATCTCAGCCATAAAGCAGGGCAGGACTGCTGCTTACAATGGGGGGGGGATCAGATAGGATCTGTGCCACTGTGACAGAATGCTCTGTTATACAGATAGCTAGAATCTCAGCCATAAAGCAGGGCAGGACTGCTGCTTACAATGGGGGGATCAGATAGGATCTGTGCCACTGTGACAGAATGCTCTGTTATACAGATAGCTAGAATCTCAGCCATAAAGCAGGGCAGGAGTGCTGCTTACAATGGGGGGGGGATCAGATAGGATCTGTGCCACTGTGACAGAATGCTCTGTTATACAGATAGCTAGAATCTCAGCCATAAAGCAGGGCAGGACTGCTGCTTACAATGGGGGGATCAGATAGGATCTGTGCCACTGTGACAGAATGCTCTGTTATACAGATAGCTAGAATCTCAGCCATAAAGCAGGGCAGGACTGCTGCTTACAATGGGGGGGGGATCAGATAGGATCTGTGCCACTGTGACAGAATGCTCTGTTATACAGATAGCTAGAATCTCAGCCATAAAGCAGGGCAGGACTGCTGCTTACAATGGGGGGATCAGATAGGATCTGTGCCACTGTGACAGAATGCTCTGTTATACAGATAGCTAGAATCTCAGCCATAAAGCAGGGCAGGACTGCTGCTTACAATGGGGGGATCAGATAGGATCTGTGCCACTGTGACAGAATGCTCTGTTATACAGATAGCTAGAATCTCAGCCATAAAGCAGGGCAGGACTGCTGCTTACAATGGGGACAAGGATTTGACAGAAAGCAGTGGGGAGAAAATAGAAACCATATAATTTTAAATTAGTTGATGGTTTTTGTGGATCATTCGACTGTAGAACAAACATTTTTGGGGAACAGATTGTTGATATTTTGCTCATTACGAGTCGCAGGGGATTTTGTAATCAGCAAGAGGAGAACATGACAACAATAGTGATATTAATGAGCCCCCGGCTGTCACATGAAATGATTTATTTTATGATTTCCAAGGATAAAGGGACCGTCCCCGGCACCGAGGGGGGAGAGGAGCAAATAAAGCCGCGCGTGCAGAGTCACAGGTCACGGAGTTTCAACAAGTCCAAGTGTCGGGCGCATCGAGAAAAATGGCTTCACACCTGTCCTGTCTCTGCGCTGACCTACAAACTGGGGGAATGTGTGAAATCCAAGTTTTCTCAAGTTTTACATCCTGCAAATAGGTCAGTTTGTTACATCCCAAATCCCAACGGCGACACTGACCAAAAACATGTTTCATTTTCTTAGAATTTCTGATTCTACCTAGACGAGTGCCTCTTCTGCCTACCCATAATTCCACAGTCACCCCACTATAGTTACAGGGGTACCCAGGGCACAAATAAGCACTCACCCCAAATCCCCCCCTAACTGGCCTTCAGGCTGGGCCCCCTTAGCCCATAACAAGGTTACAGATATATAGAAACATTGGGGTAACAGTCACCCTGCTATAGTTCCAGGGGTACCCAGGGCACAAATAAGCACTCACCCCAAATCCCCCCCTAACTGGCCTTCAGGCTGGGCCCCCTTAGCCCATAACAAGGTTACAGATATATAGAAACATTGGGGTAACAGTCACCCCATTATAGTTCCAGGGGTACCCAGGGCACAAATAAGCACTCACCCCAAATCCCCCCCTAACTGGGCTTCAGGCTGGGCCCCCTTAGCCCATAACAAGGTTACAGATATATAGAAACATTGGGGTAACAGTCACCCCGCTATAGTTCCAGGGGTACCCAGGGCACAAATAAGCACTCACCCCAAATCCCCCCCTAACTGGCCTTCAGGCTGGGCCCCCTTAGCCCATAACAAGGTTACAGATATATAGAAACATTGGGGTAACAGTCACCCCGCTATAGTTCCAGGGGTACCCAGGGCACAAATAAGCACTCACCCCAAATCCCCCCCTAACTGGCCTTCAGGCTGGGCCCCCTTAGCCCATAACAAGGTTACAGATATATAGAAACATTGGGGTAACAGTCACCCCGCTATAGTTCTAGGGGTACCCAGGGTACCGGGGCAGGTAGGACTATACAGGAGGGTGGGGGGTAGAACAAAAGGAGCATTTTGGTGAATAAGTCTTTTTTTCTTCACACAGAAGTAACATTTATTTGGATGCAGGGAATATGGGCCAATCAGGGGCCCCGATACACACGGAGTGTCAGATTTGAAGGTCACCGGCCCAGATTGAGCCCAAGGCACCGGTGTGAGGGGGAAGGTCGTTTTCATGCAGAGGAAAGCGTGGAAGCAAATTGCTGGGCTCGGCGCGTTTCTCTCGGGGGGGGGGGGGGGCTGAATTGATTGACAGCTTGTAGTCGCCACTCAACAGACCTGTCAATAAGGAAATGACTATAAAGACTAAATGTTCCTGTTGGTGAAACCGACAGCTGTGAGCGGCACCGGAGGGAGAGTTTGTAACTAATAGAGTTGCCTATTTCTGCTCTTTGTGGCGGCGCCGGGGGGTAATTATAAATCATCACAAACGATAATTCACTGAAGGATGTGATTGATAACGACTAAAATCCAACTCCGGAATCGTACCGGCCAATAGGAACGTAGAGAAAGGAAACGAGAGAGAACTAAAGGAAAAGGAATTGTCTGTAATTGGCTCCTTAATGTGAGGTCTCCAGAATTCTTAAGGCTCAGCCCCCTGAAGGCCAGTTAGGGGGGGATTTGGGGTGAGTGCTTATTTGTGCCCTGGGTACCCCTGGAACTATAGCAGGGTGACTGTTACCCCAATGTTTCTATATATCTGTAACCTTGTTATGGGCTAAGGGGGCCCAGCCTGAAGGCCAGTTAGGGGGGGATTTGGGGTGAGTGCTTATTTGTGCCCTGGGTATCCCTGGAACTATAGTGGGGTGACTGTTACCCCAATGTTTCTATATATCTGTAACCTTGTTATGGGCTAAGGGGGCCCAGCCTGAAGGCCAGTTAGGGGGGGATTTGGGGTGAGTGCTTATTTGTGCCCTGGGTACCCCTGGAACTATAGCGGGTGACTGTTACCCCAATGTTTCTATATATCTGTAACCCTGTTATGGGCTAAGGGGGCCCAGCCTGAAGGCCAGTTAGGGGGGGATTTGGGGTGAGTGCTTATTTGTGCCCTGGGTACCCCTGGAACTATAGCGGGGTGACTGTTACCCCAATGTTTCTATATATCTGTAACCTTGTTATGGGCTAAGGGGGCCCAGCCTGAAGGCCAGTTAGGGGGGGATTTGGGGTGAGTGCTTATTTGTGCCCTGGGTACCCCTGGAACTATAGCGGGGTGACTGTTACCCCAATGTTTCTATATATCTGTAACCCTGTTATGGGCTAAGGGGGCCCAGCCTGAAGGCCAGTTAGGGGGGGATTTGGGGTGAGTGCTTATTTGTGCCCTGGGTACCCCTGGAACTATAGCGGGGTGACTGTTACCCCAATGTTTCTATATATCTATAACCCTGTTATGGGCTAAGGGGGCCCAGCCTGAAGGCCAGTTAGGGGGGGATTTGGGGTGAGTGCTTATTTGTGCCCTGGGTACCCCTGGAACTATAGCGGGGTGACTGTTACCCCAATGTTTCTATATATCTGTAACCTTGTTATGGGCTAAGGGGGCCCAGCCTGAAGGCCAGTTAGGGGGGGATTTGGGGTGAGTGCTTATTTGTGCCCTGGGTACCCCTGGAACTATAGCGGGGTGACTGTTACCCCAATGTTTCTATATATCTGTAACCTTGTTACAGGTTGGAGCCAATTTTCTAAAAAGTCCTTCTTTTAGGAACCGTCAGTATTTCATTTACTTGCCCTTTAATGTTAATCTTGTCCATCATTGCCAATAGCCGGTGTCCTGGCAGCTTTTTGCTTTGGGAACATGAAAGTGTATTTAGTGGGAGATTTGAGATGTAATGAGAGCGGCTGCCCAGTGATGGTGGAGGAGAGGAGTAGATGGAGGAAACCTTATACAGAACATGCCGGAACCTTCCAGACTCGCAGGAGCCGCATATTTTTGATAGAACAGATTGAAGCGCCCGAGTCGCTCGGAGAATATTTTCATGTTTGATTTGCAGACTTTATTATTATTATTTTTTCCCTCTCTCCCCAGTTTGTTGGAAGACGGTTCGGAAAGGAGTTGAAGGCCAAGAAGATAATGTGATGTTTGGCAACTTTTGTGTTTTCTCGATTTCTCGTTATTTTATTCCCCTCGTTCCCCCCTGAGTTCAGATCTGATAGGATGTCAATATGCAGTAATGGGCTCAGCCGAGAGAGGGTTCTTATCAGTAAATAGAATCCATTATTGTTAGAGACGTCGCTTGGGTTCTGCTCCCTCCCACAATCCCCGAGGACCCCTCTGGGCTCAGCATTAAAGTCCCATTAGGGCCCCCGAATCCCACAGGTTACACAGATCTCTCTTGGAACCAACAATGCTTTCCATGCTGTGGGGCCAACAATGGTGAGGGTAGGGGGGCAGGAATATGGGGGGGGGGGGTAGGAATATGGGGGGGTATAATGCACATTTTCTCTAGATCTTATTCCCATTGGGGGGATGGTTGGGTATTGGGGGCCATAAACTAAATGGTGTGATGACCATCACTGCTTTTACCATAATAACCATAAATACAGTTATATATCCTTATATATCCCATAACATCCATACATTATATTTAATTAGTAAAGAAGACTAATTAGTAGAGAAGAATCTTGCTGTTCAACTTCAGGCTCGATTTAACCTGGGAGGAAAGTCCGGCACATCTGCCATTGGCCAAATCAAAGACCGGGCTAATCGGTCGGACCAATGAAACTAGGGGATAAATTTGATGCTGGGCCCATCGTTATTGCCCCCCAAAAACTAAACTAAGTGCTCCTAATTCATGTGTTCATTCACTAATCGGGTAACATGATTGGCTCCTGAAGCATGCTGGGAGTTTGGGTTCATTAGGCTTCAGTTTGGCATGAAACACAGGTAACTGATATTTTTCCAAGAAATATGGGCAGTAACCCATAGCAACCAACCGGGGATATGGCTTTTCTCAGACTTATAATTGCTACAATTTGATTGGTTGCCATAGGATACTGTCCATATGCAATTGTTAAATGACCCCCTTTTTAACTGCTCTCTAAAGCAATGTCTCTAGCCCTGATTTGCTCTCTGGGCCCTTGTTTGATGTGACCACGCCTATTTTTACTTGACCGCACCTTTCTTTGACTCTTTTTGCAGCTTTCAAATGGGGGTCACTGACCCCGGCAGCCAAACCCTATTGCTCTGTGAGGCTCCAGTTTTATTGTTATTGTTACTTTTTATTCCTTATCTTTCTATTCAGCCCCTCCCCTATTCATATACCAGTCTCTCAGTCAAACCCCTCCCTGGTTGCTAAGGTAATTGGAGCCCTAGCAACAGGATAACTGACCCCGGCAGCCAAACCCTATTGCTCTGTGAGGCTCCAGTTTTATTGTTATTGTTACTTTTTATTCCTTATCTTTCTATTCAGCCCCTCCCCTATTCATATACAAGTCTCTCAGTCAAACCCCTCCCTGGTTGCTAAGGTAATTGGAGCCCTAGCAACAGGATAACTGACCCCGGCAGCCAAACCCTATTGCTCTGTGAGGCTCCAGTTTTATTGTTATTGTTACTTTTTATTCCTTATCTTTCTATTCAGCACCTCCCCTATTCATATACAAGTCTCTCAGTCAAACCCCTCCCTGGTTGCTAAGGTAATTGGAGCCCTAGCAACAGGATAACTGACCCCGGCAGCCAAACCCTATTGCTCTGTGAGGCTCCAGTTTTATTGTTATTGTTACTTTTTATTCCTTATCTTTCTATTCAGCCCATCAACTATTTATATACCAGCGTCCATCGTCAAATAAGACCCTAGCAACCCCATAGCTGCTGAACAAAAAGCTAAATAATTGAAAAACCACAAAAAATAAAAAAATGAAGACCAATTGCAAATTGTCTTAGAAGATCAATATCTATAACATACTAAAGGGCAGACTTACATAAATGTGTTTTTTTCTTGCCTTGAAAGCCATAAAAAATTGACATGGTATAAGTTTGAATTAAACTCATTGTTCATGTTGTATTTATAAAATGTCATAATGCTTAAATTGTTGGTAAAATTTTGAGTTTATGTTCGAAAATCCTGAATTTTTGAGCTGAAATTATCATTAAAACTTGATAAATTTGAGTATAAAAGGACAGTTGTTTCCATGGATCCTCTTTATTTTTGCCCAACAGGAAGTTTCCATTTTAGGAAGCGGCCATTTTAGGAGCATTGGGGCTCATTCTTGGAAAACAATAATGTGAATAAAGTTTCACTTGAAACTGGGTAAAATAGAAAAGGATGAGGGGATTAACTTCCCCTTTAAAATGTGTCAAGGACAGACTGTAACTGACTATTCAATTCCTTTACTATTCTAAGCCTCCTTAAGGGGTTAAGGCTATGGGAGTTATTTTTGAAAAACTCATATCAGAAAAACTGAGTACAGGTATAGGACCCGTTATCCAGAATGCTCGGGACCAAGGGTATTCCGGATAAGGGGTCTTTCTGTAATTTGGATCTCCATACCTTAAGTCTACCGAAAAATCAATAAAACATTAAATAAACCCAATAGGGCTGTTCTGCCCCCAATAAGGGGTAATTATATCTTAGTTGGGATCAAGTACAGGTACTGTTTTATTATTACAGAGAAAAGGGAATCATTTAACCATTAAATAAACCCAATAGGACTGTTCTGCCCCAATAAGGGGTAATTATATCTTAGTTGGGATCAAGTACAGGTACTGTTTTATTATTACAGAGAAAAGGGAATCATTTAACCATGAAATAAACCCAATAGGGCTGTTCTGCCCCAATAAGGGGTAATTATATCTTAGTTGGGATCAAGTACAGGTACTGTTTTATTATTACAGAGAAAAGGGAATCATTTAACCATTAAATAAACCCAATAGGGCTGTTCTGCCCCAATAAGGGGTAATTATATCTTAGTTGGGATCAAGTACAGGTACTGTTTTATTATTACAGAGAAAAGGGAATCATTTAACCATTAAATAAACCCAATAGGGCTGTTCTGCCCCAATAAGGGGTAATTATATCTTAGTTGGGATCAAGTACAGGTACTGTTTTATTATTACAGAGAAAAGGGAATCATTTAACCATTAAATAAACCCAATAGGGCTGTTCTGCCCCCAATAAGGGGTAATTATATCTTAGTTGGGATCAAGTACAGGTACTGTTTTATTATTACAGAGAAAAGGGAATCATTTAACCATTAAATAAACCCAATAGGACTGTTCTGCCCCCAATAAGGGGTAATTATATCTTAGTTGGGATCAAGTACAGGTACTGTTTTATTATTACAGAGAAAAGGGAATCATTTAACCATGAAATAAACCCAATAGGGCTGTTCTGCCCCAATAAGGGGTAATTATATCTTAGTTGGGATCAAGTACAGGTACTGTTTTATTATTACAGAGAAAAGGGAATCATTTAACCATTAAATAAACCCAATAGGACTGTTCTGCCCCAATAAGGGGTAATTATATCTTAGTTGGGATCAAATACAGGTTCTGTTTTATTACATTTCATAGCTGTATTAGCAAAAACCCATTCATAAATCTAGTATCTATATATATCTTGAATGACTTTGTGGCACAATTGCTTAGTAACTGTGCCCCATTTTCTCGTTATTTTGCATCGTCTGTTGCTGAATTCTCCCAACTCACAGGGCTAATTGCTCAGTTCAAGCCGACGGCCGTAGAATTTGCCCCATTACTCGCACTGTACAAAGGCGCCTCCGTGTGCGGCTGAACTTTCCTTCCCTGCCCAATGTCACATCAAGATTACAGAGGCCACAGATTTCCCGTAAGACGGGAGCACAGGTTCGGCTTCAAGTTACCGGCTAGAGAATTGCTGTTCAGCCCAACATCAATAAAGCGCAAGTGTTCAATTCCTATGGGCTTTATAAATGGACTGGTGCCTACAGTTTGGTACCTGCACACAGACAGCACATAGACACGGGGCCATTAATATCCTCTGAATCAGACAGTACAGCAGGGGGTATCGGCTATTCTCTGCCCCCGACATTCCTTCTTATATATTTGTAATGATATATACACTGTATATGTGGGTAATGTTTCCTTAGGTACTACTGTATGGTCAGAGAGCATTCATTCTCTGTATATTTGTATTTATACATATGGGTAGGGGGTGCCATAGTGTTTCCCTTAGACAGTACAGTATGGGGGTACAGCTTATTGTGTGCCCAGAACATTCCTTCTCTGTATATTTGTATTTATACATATGGGTAGGGGGTGCCATAGTGTTTCCCTTAGACAGTACAGTATGGGGGTACAGCTTATTGTGTGCCCAGAACATTCCTTCTCTGTATATTTGTATTTATACATATGGGTAGGAGGTGCCATAGTGTTTCCCTTAGACAGTACAGTATGGGGGTACAGCTTATTGTGTGCCCAGAACATTCCCTCTCTGTATATTTGTATTTATACATATGGGTAGGGGGTGCCATAGTGTTTCCCTTAGACAGTACAGTATGGGGGTACAGCTTATTGTGTGCCCAGAACATTCCTTCTCTGTATTTTTGTATTTATACATATGGGTAGGGGGTGCCATAGTGTTTCCCTTAGACAGTACAGTATGGGGGTACAGCTTATTGTGTGCCCAGAACATTCCCTCTCTGTATATTTGTATTTATACATATGGGTAGGAGGTGCCATAGTGTTTCCCTTAGACAGTACAGTATGGGGGTACAGCTTATTGTGTGCCCAGAACATTCCCTCTCTGTATATTTGTATTTATACATATGGGTAGGGGGTGCCATAGTGTTTCCCTTAGACAGTATAGTATGGGGGTACAGCTTATTGTGTGCCCAGAACATTCCCTCTCTGTATATTTGTATTTATACATATGGGTAGGAGGTGCCATAGTGTTTCCCTTAGACAGTACAGTATGGGGGTACAGCTTATTGTGTGCCCAGAACATTCCTTCTCTGTATATTTGTATTTATACATATGGGTAGGAGGTGCCATAGTGTTTCCCTTAGACAGTACAGTATGGGGGTACAGCTTATTGTGTGCCCAGAACATTCCTTCTCTGTATATTTGTATTTATACATATGGGTAGGGGGTGCCATAGTGTTTCCCTTAGACAGTACAGTATGGGGGTACAGCTTATTGTGTGCCCAGAACATTCCCTCTCTGTATATTTGTATTTATACATATGGGTAGGAGGTGCCATAGTGTTTCCCTTAGACAGTACAGTATGGGGGTACAGCTTATTGTGTGCCCAGAACATTCCTTCTCTGTATATTTGTATTTATACATATGGGTAGGGGGTGCCTTAGTGTTTCCCTTAGACAGTACAGTATGGGGGTACAGCTTATTGTGTGCCCAGAACATTCCTTCTCTGTATATTTGTATTTATACATATGGGTAGGGGGTGCCTTAGTGTTTCCCTTAGACAGTACAGTATGGGGGTACAGCTTATTGTGTGCCCAGAACATTCCCTCTCTGTATATTTGTATTTATACATATGGGTAGGGGGGTGCCATAGTGTTTCCCTTAGACAGTACAGTATGGGGGTACAGCTTATTGTGTGCCCAGAACATTCCTTCTCTGTATATTTGTATTTATACATATGGGTAGGGGGTGCCTTAGTGTTTCCCTTAGACAGTACAGTACGGGGGTACAGCTTATTGTGTGCCCAGAACATTCCCTCTCTGTATATTTGTATTTATACATATGGGTAGGGGGTGCCTTAGTGTTTCCCTTAGACAGTACAGTATGGGGGTACAGCTTATTGTGTGCCCAGAACATTCCTTCTCTGTATATTTGTATTTATACATATGGGTATGGGGTGCCTTAGTGTTTCCCTTAGACAGTACAGTATGGGGGTACAGCTTATTGTGTGCCCAGAACATTCCCTCTCTGTATATTTGTATTTATACATATGGGTAGGGGGTGCCATAGTGTTTCCCTTAGACAGTACAGTATGGGGGTACAGCTTATTGTGTGCCCAGAACATTCCTTCTCTGTATATTTGTATTTATACATATGGGTAGGGGGTGCCATAGTGTTTCCCTTGGACAGTACAGTATGGGGGTACAGCTTATTGTGTGCCCAGAACATTCCTTCTCTGTATATTTGTATTTATACATATGGGTAGGGGGGTGCCATAGTGTTTCCCTTAGACAGTACAGTACGGGGGTACAGCTTATTGTGTGCCCAGAACATTCCTTCTCTGTATATTTGTATTTATACATATGGGTAGGGATTTTATTGAAAGTAAAAACATTACAAGTAAAATATAAACATTTCAGAAACAGAAATGCAAACAAAAATTCATCACATTATTACTCAATGAAATTCAGAAGCAAAGAAGAATCACAAATGAAAATGTACATTTACCCAGAGTGCAACATTCTCTGCCTTTCGCTCAGTCTCTCTGGATTTAATGAAAGCAAGTTCCCTTACAATTGCCCCTGTGACTTGCCCCACTGCTTCTCTCTTCTGACTGAGGGTTAACTTGCAGCGCATATGCCACAGATAATAGCGCATAACAGATATTATAAGATACAGGGTTTCCGTAGTTACCGCGCCAGCACACTCACGCCCCACTATCCCGTACGCCATCTCCGTATAATTCAAGTTCTCCAAAAAACCCAAGTGTAAAGTATTTGCCAGGGAAGATTTGAGGCTCTTGGTAATGACACAGTCTAACAGAAAGTGCTCCTGGGTCTCATCCGTGCCACAGCCCCAGGGGCATTCCCTGTCCCCCACATTCAGATACCGTAGGTTCCCCCTGACAAACAGTTTCCCCTGGAGGAGAGCCAAGCGTTATCCTGAAACTTTTTGGGCAGTCTCTTACTGTTTAGGAACTTTAGGCTCAGAGCCAGGGTCTCGCTCGTGCAGTCTCTCAGAGCAAGGGGAACACAAAGAAAACCTCCAAAATCCTGAAATAAATGTTTTTCCTAGGGGCAGACTTGAGTTCCTCCATCCCTATGTGCCACTTCCTAATGAGCTTCAAGGCCTGAGCTACATGGGGTGGGACACAACCTCCTCTTATCCGGACACTCTTCAGCCTATCATTGAGCAGCCAGTCCTTGATAAAAGGCGATACCCAGGCCCTAATACTGCTCTCCCACAGAGAGTCGTTCCCCTGAGCCATACCCCCAAGGTTACATTTGAGGAATATGACACAGAAGAAAGCCACCGGGCACAGCATGCCCAAACCTCCCTCCTTTCTCTGCAGGAAAGTTACTCCCCTTTTAACTGGGTTCAGTCTGCTCCCCCAGAGCATTTGGAAGAACAGACTGTGGACTCTTGCGTAGAAAGATTCTGGCAACAAGAAGATATGAGAGACAAACAGAAGCAGAGGGACCAAGAAAGACTTGATAACGTTAATCCTTTCCCTATAGGTCAGCCTCCAAGCCTTCCATCGCTGAACCTTTGCTGCACAGGCATTCAGTTTCTCATCCCAATTTGCCTTTGCATCATCGCCCTTCCCAAATTTTACACCCAAGATCTTAATCCTCTCTGGGGCTACAGGGAAGTCTTTTAGTTGGAAACCCGGCTCTTCCTCTAAGACCCAAAAAGCTTCCGATTTTTCTTGGTTGACAAGAGACCCAGAGGCCTCTGAGTAGCTTCTGATGTGCTCCATTACCATAGACGCCTCCTCTGGTCTAGACAGAACAATGGTCACATCATCCGCGTAGGCTACTAACTTAAAGGGCTGACTCAAGGGAAACCGAACACCCTCCAATGCACTATGCTGTAATGCTCTTAGGAAAGGGTCCAGAGCAAACACATACAAAAGTGGACTGAGAGGGCACCCCTGTCTTACCCCTGCTCCCACCTCAAAGTCTTTGCCTCTCCAACCATTAATCAATGGAAAGCTTCTTGCCCCTTGATACAAAGTCTGTAACCATCTGACAAACTGACCCGGAATGCCGTATTTCAGCAAAGCAGCCCATAGGTATTGGTGATTAACTTTATCAAAAGCCTTTGCTTGGTCCAAGGTCAGGAGATACTTTCCCCATTTATGGACTTTGCACCTCTCTAAGGCCTCTCTTATTGTAAGGACTGCTCCAAAAATGCTACGTCCCTCCACTGTGCAGTACTGAAAAGAAGATAGTAAAGTGCCAGCAAACTTACTTAGCCTTGAAAAGAGAATTCTTGCAAGAATCTTTCTGTCAGTGTTAAGAAGAGCAATGGGCCTCCAATTCTCAACATGCCTTGAGTCCTTCCCCTTTGAAAGCAGGATCAAGGAAGAGTATCCCATAGAGGGAGGAAGACTACCCTTCTCCAAACTCTCATTGAAGACTTCAACAAGAACAGGAGCAAGTCTGTCTTTAAATCTTTTGTAAAACTCTGCTGTTAGACCATCAGGCCCTGGGGCCTTTTTCTTTTGCTGTTTGTCTATGGCCTGAATCACCTCTTCCAGTGTTATTTCTGCTTCCAAAGTGGAAAAATCCAAATGATCAGTATTGGGACCTGGGGTCGCCTTCAAGAAAGCCTCGGTCTTTCCCTTATCCAAAACTCTTTCCCTGAAAAGCCCAACATAGTAAGATCTAACGGCTTCCAAGATCCCCTCCCTTGACGTATGAAAATGACCCTGGGAGTCATAAAGACCCTCAACCAGCTTTTTCTCAACAACCTCTTTGCAATTCTGGCAAGGATCTGGGCAAACAGAAGCCCCATAATCTCTTTCCAGAACCAAAGACTTGTACCGGCTGTACTGATGTTGCCTGATCTGTTGCTTGAGTCGGTTTCGCTTTTCAGCCCCCTCCCCTTCCGAAATACAGATCTCTAGCTCCTTTCTCAAGGACTGATACCTCCTCTCCTTCTCCCTCCCTTTTTTATAAGAGATAGACTTGAAGAGGGACCGGAAAGAATCCTTGGCTGCATCCCACCATACAGATAGAGAATCATACAGCTCAACCTTTGATATCTGCACCAGCAGCAGATCCTCAAAAGATTGTTCTGCCTGTTCTCCTTCCAGGGAACCTACATCAAGTCTCCATAAACCCCTCCCAATCTTGGGCTGGTTCCGGATACCATACAGAAAGGAGAGTACCGAGTGATCTGAGAACTCAACGGCCTTCTCACAGACCTCTGTAAAGGATTCACCTTTCTTAACAAAAATCATATCTATTCTGCTGCTCCTCTGCCCACAGAAATACGTATGTTTGCCTGCCCGACCCCCCCATGTGGCCACATCTACTAAACCCGCATCCTCAGCCAACTTATTCATAAATGAACCCTCATATTTACAGAATCTGCCAGTCCTGTCTACTGCCCTCAGGACTTGGTTGAAGTCCCCTGCCAAAATGACTGGACTTGATGTATACAGGTACGGTTTGATCTCTAATAAGAGTTCCCTTCTCTCTGAGGGCCCCTGGGGGCCATACACATTGATCAATCTGATCAGATTCCCTTGCAATACAATGTCAAGCATCAAACAACGCCCAACTTGGATTTCTATGATTTTTTTAATCTCCAACCCCTGAACATTTTTGAAAAGTATTCCTACCCCTCCTGCCGGCTCCTCAGCAATAGACCAAAAGGAGGGCCCGTGCCACCAATCTCTTTTGGCTTCAAAAATCTCACTTCTGGTTGTGAGCCTGGTCTCCTGCAAGAAAAGGATTTCAGCCTCCACCTTTCTAAAAAAATCAAAAGCCAAAAATCTGGTCTTCCTATTCTTGATGCTACAGACATTGGCTGTAAGGAATGGGATAGGATGATCCATCATTAGGTCTTGTTTTGCTTCTGCCTACCACCAACCCCTTCATCACCCCTTCTTTTCACCTGAACTTTTGGGGTACTCTCTGCCCCCTCCAGGTCAACCACCACCTCCTCCCCTGGGGACTCTGCCTCCTGACTCTCCTCCCCACTCTCTTTCCTCTCTCTTTTTTTCCTGTCCTTCTTTGCCAAGGCCCTAGCCTTCCTCTCCTCTTTCCTCTCCTCCTCCCGCAGCCTCTCCTCCTCTTCCTCAGCGAGATCCCCCCAGGTTTTACCATCTGGCAGGACAAATCTGTTGTCTGTTGCTACCGTCATTTTTGGGGGAATGTTTTTATTTTTCTCTGAGGATTTTCCCCCCGCCACACTCCACTCCCCTTCTCCTCTAGGCTTACTGACCCTCTGCTCTCCTTCCTTTTTCCCCACTGTTCCCCTTGGGTAACCTCCCTTGTGCCCCACCCATCACCTTAGTAACTGGGGCAGAGGATTCAGGCTGCACAGCCTCCCTCTCTGGTTCCACTACCTCTGAGGTTTGATCCCCTTCCTCCAGAAGTTCCATTGAGAGGCTCATTTCCTCCTCCAAATTAGAACATTCTGCCACCATATTGTGCCATGCGTCGGGGCAAGAGCTGTGGGCGTGGCCTAACTTTAAGCACAAATTGCAGCGGATTTTCTGGCATTCCTTACTGGGGTGCCCAGTCTCACCACAGAGGGCGCACTTTAGAACTGTGCATTTAACTGCAAAGTGCCTGTTTGATCCGCACTTGAAGCACACCCTGGGTTGGCCGGGGTAGAAACAAACGCCCCTGTCCTTCCCAATAAAAAAGGAATTGGGGAGGTGCTTGGGGACATGGAGATTCATGTGCAGTTTGACCTGCACCTTCCACCCTCCTACCCAGAAACCCTCCTCATCATACAGTGGGGTGAAGGGGACAGAACGGTGCACTGTCTCTTTAGCCAGATCAGCACGTCATCCGGGTGCACAGACTCAGTCTTAAACATGATGGTGACTGTCTTGGTGTCGGGCCTGGAGACTGGGGTCACCCTAAACCCCTCCCACTCTGGGGCACCTTTCTTACCCTCATACCTGCGCCAGAAATCATCCAACCCCTGAGACAGTTTGAAGCCAAGATCAAACTCAGTGTCTGTGACACTTATCAGCCCACTTACGTCTGCAGGGGTAAAACCCAGGGACTGTTTGATGAGATTCCTGCCCACAAACCTGCGCCCCGGGAACTCACCCCTCTCCTTCTCCCACTTGATCTTCACTACATTCTTCTCCTACTGGCAGCACTCTCACCCGCCATAGAGACATTCTGCTGAAACAGTCTCTTACCATCCCAGGCACCTCTCCTCCCTTGTGCCCCTTCACTCTCAGTATTTACAGGGGGATTCCCTGCACCCTCTGTGGCACCACTTTCACCCACTCTTGCTGCAGCATCACATACGGTTTTATCAGTCAATGGTGCAGCCATGCCAGTACTCCCAGCAGCCATGCCAGTACTCCCAGCAGCCATATTAGTACTCCCAGCAGCCATATTAGTACTCCCAGCAGCCGTGCCAGTACTCCCAGCAGCCATGTCAGTACTCCCAGCAGCCGTGCCAGTACTCCCAGCAGCCATATGAGTACTCCCTGCAGCCATGCCAGTACTCCCAGCAGCCATATGAGTACTCCCTGCAGCCATATGAGTACTCCCAGCAGCCATATGAGTACTTCCTGCAGCCATGCCAGTACTCCCAGCAGCTATACCAGTACTCCCAGCAGCCATATGAGTACTCCCAGCAGCCATGTCACACTGCACACTCACATGAGGCACACTCCCACCAGACACACTCACAGTATTAACATTATTGCATGGCAAAGAATCAGTCAGTGGATCCCAGGAATCCGCACATGACGGACCCCCATTCCCACCCGCAGGAGTCACAGTCCCTTTAGGAAAAGCAAAAGAGTCTTTCAAAACCTTTTTCAGTTGGTTTCTCTCCATTTCCTGGAACCTCCTGCGGTTATGATAAAGCTCTCTCCAGGGCTCTATAGCTGCCAGAACCCCGGTAATGTTACTTTCAATGTCCTCCAAGTCTTTATTTAAATAAGCAATTTTTTGAATAGCTTTTGCTCTCTGTGCCCCCCTAAGGGCCCCCAGTCCAGCCACCATATTGTCTATACTCCCCTCCAAAATGTTCCTTTTCTCCTCCAGAATGTTAATGTCTCTCAGAGCCCTGATGATCTGGGTCTGATTGGGCCCAGCTGAGCCCACAGTCTCTGGCTTCCCAGCGCCATTGCTAGCAGCTGTCTCTCCCCCATCACACAGGTGCATTGCTCCTACCTGGGCCATTGCAGCAGTCTCAGAACTCTCTCTCAGCGCCTCCTCAGCCACTTCCATAGCCACACAGCCTGCAGCCTCAGCACTTTCCATGGCTGCCTCGCAGCCTGCAGCACTTCCCTCCTGGGTCCCAGCATGCCTTGCAGCAGCTTCCTGGCTTGCCTCTGAACTGCAGCTCCCAGCAACAGAACTGCCGTTTCCTACAGCAGAACTGCAACTCTCTGCAGTAACCTCGGCTTGGTCGTCCAGGGTGTTTGCTCGCTCAGGGACCTCCATTACAGATGGAACGCCGCACGTGCCGGTACTTTCTCCTTCCTTGTCACTTTTAGCCATGGCCTTCACCTCCTTGCGCACCTCACTGCTCTCAGCCGCTGCTGCCAGATTGGGGGGAGCCGCCTTCCTGCTGGATCTCAGGCAGATCCTCACTCCTTTACCCGGAGTTACCACAACTTTCTTTCTCATTTTTTGGAGGAAATGTTTTTTGGGGAAAATGCAGGAAAAAAAAAAAATAAAGAAATCTCCTGAGAGAAATCCTCACAACCTGCAAGGTTTGCAGGTAAAAAACACTCCTCCCAGACCCAAAAAGGGCCTGGGAAACCCTCACAGTCTGGAGCTCACACACACACCTCCTCTCAGTATGGGAGTACAGCTTATTGTGTGCCCAGAACATTCCTTCTCTGTATATTTGTATTTATACATATGGGAGGGAGGTGCCATAGTGTTTCCCTTAGACAGTACAGTATGGGGGTACAGCTTATTGTGTGCCCAGAACATTCCTTCTCTGTATATTTGTATTTATACATATGGGTAGGGGGTGCCATAGTGTTTCCCTTAGACAGTACAGTATGGGAGTACAGCTTATTGTGTGCCCAGAACATTCCTTCTCTGTATATTTGTATTTATACATATGGGTAGGGGGGTGCCATAGTGTTTCCCTTAGACAGTACAGTACGGGGGTACAGCTTATTGTGTGCCCAGAACATTCCTTCTCTGTATATTTGTATTTATACATATGGGTAGGAGGTGCCATAGTGTTTCCCTTAGACAGTACAGTATGGGGGTACAGCTTATTGTGTGCCCAGAACATTCCCTCTCTGTATATTTGTATTTAAACATATGGGTAGGAGGTGCCATAGTGTTTCCCTTAGACAGTACAGTATGGGGGTACAGCTTATTGTGTGCCCAGAACATTCCCTCTCTGTATATTTGTATTTAAACATATGGGTAGGAGGTGCCATAGTGTTTCCCTTAGACAGTACAGTATGGGGGTACAGCTTATTGTGTGCCCAGAACATTCCCTCTCTGTATATTTGTATTTATACATATGGGTAGGGGGTGCCATAGTGTTTCCCTTAGACAGTACAGTATGGGGGTACAGCTTATTGTGTGCCCAGAACATTCCCTCTCTGTATATTTGTATTTATACATATGGGTAGGGGGTGCCATAGTGTTTCCCTTAGACAGTACAGTATGGGGTTACAGCTTATTGTGTGCCCAGAACATTCCTTCTCTGTATATTTGTATTTATACATATGGGTAGGGGGTGCCATAGTGTTTCCCTTAGACAGTACAGTATGGGGGTACAGCTTATTGTGTGCCCAGAGCATTCCTTCTCTGTATATTTGTACACAGAATAAAACCTACAAATCAAACAATTATTTGAGGTTTTTCTCTCTCCCAATTGTTTCTTTGCCTCTCAGTTCCGACCAATAAATCAAGCATCTCGGGGCACACAGGGCAGATGTGGGAAGAGAGATGATTCTGTCGTTTTACCCTTCTCCCCTTTCCCACTCACCTTTCTTGTTTTATCTCTTCCATTGTCCCCTTTACACCCCACTCTTTCCATAGAAAAATAAAAGAAAACGATAAATCAGAAACGAGTTGGATTGGAGTTTTTCCCTTATTTGTAAGAGAAAAAAAATAGCCTCTAGGACGAGAATTTCCCCTTTGATGAAATAACGCAACACAATTTTGATTGGCTGAAGGGCAAACTGGTTGATCTTTAGTTTTAACCCCTTAAC
The DNA here is from genome assembly GCF_000004195.4 of Xenopus tropicalis. Classification (NCBI taxonomy): domain Eukaryota; kingdom Metazoa; phylum Chordata; class Amphibia; order Anura; family Pipidae; genus Xenopus; species Xenopus tropicalis. Next base: position 87,709,977 of record NC_030685.2, on the reverse strand, counting down.
GATGTAATGGAATTCAGTTTTGATCAATTAACCAATCGCCTTCTGCTACCGGCAGCGCAGCGAATGCGATTGGCCCGGCGGATAATGTTTCCATAGCAGTTTAAACTGACAAATAACCACAAAACCACTGACAATGTTTAATGAAAATGAATTGGAAAGTTGCCGGGAATCACAATGGGGGTCATTTATTAAGTTTGCACAGATAATTTTTCCCCTAAATGGTTAAATTTTGCACTGTTGCGTCCATCTTTCCCTTTTATTTGCGAGGGTACAGCTGCCCCATTGCAGGCAGGTTACTCCCCCCTTAGGGTGGAGGGGTTTAGGAGATACCTCAGTAATTAATACTTAGGGGGGGATTTATTATTTAATTTGATTAATTTTTAATTATTATTATTATTAATTTATTAATTATATTTATTAATGATTCAATAACTTAAATACGAGTTAAGGTTCGACAATGTAAATGTCTGGTATAAACGCAAAAACCCCAAAAACTTGAATGTAAAACCTGGTGAGTTTCTATAGACGTCATTGGGGGTCATTTACTGGGGAAATTTGCCCATAGGCAGTAACCCATGGCAACTAGGGATGAGCGAATTTTTTCGCCAGGCATGGATTTGCAGCGAGTTTCCGCATTTTGCCATTGGCGAATTGTTTGGCGAAACTTCTGTTAAAATTCGTCGGGCGTTAAAAAATGTTGTCGCGCGACAAATTTGGCACAGTCACGGCAAAAAAAGGGCGCAATCGCGTCAAAAAAGCGTGGGTGACAAAATAACACGGGCAACAAAAAAATCGTGCAACAAATGTGTTTTGCTAAATTTTCGCCATTTCGCAAATCTTCTTGCCATTTAGCGAATTTTATGGCGAAGCGAAACGGGACAGATTTGCTCATCACTAATGGCAACCAATCAAATTGGTGAATATTCGTATTTGTCGGGGGGAAAAAAATGTCGCGTGACAAATTTGGCGCAATCACGTCAAAAAAGGGGGCGGACGCGTGAAAAAGCGTGGGTGACAAAATAACACGGGTGACAAAAAAATCGTGCAACAAATGCGTTTCACAAAATTTTTGCTATTTTGCAAATCTTCTTGCCATTTCGCGAATTTTATGGTGAAGTGAAACGGGACAGATTCGCTCATCACTAATGGCAACCAATCAAATTGTTGCATTCATTGTTCTACCTGCAGCTGGCTGAAAAAAAAGCCAATCACTGGTTGGTTGCTATGGGTTACTGCCCATGGGCAAATGTTGATAAATGAGCCCCAATGGGAGTCGCGCTAGGTAAAGTCAAGCCATACGTACAATTCGATTTCATGAGTTTTATTTGAGTTTGTTCCGAGTTTGAAACTCGAAAATGTGAATATTCTGAATTTTTTTTTCCGCACGCATTCGATTTGCGAGTTTAATCGATTTAGAAAAGCAACCGTGAAAAATTAATTTGAAAATTCATAAATAAGCCCCTTAGGGGCAGATTTATCATAATGTGAGTGTAGAGCTTAATACATAAAAACTCACCCACGTTCTATTCATTCCTATGAGATGTGAATGAGCCCCAGCTCGCCGCCATTGTCCCACGGAGCAGTTCCAAGTGATTCCGCCTTGATCGTCCCGGGAAACAAACTCATCTCGTTAGCGAATAGCGGGTTCCTATTAAGGATCTTGGATTGGGTTCGGTATTCTGCCAGGATTCCGCCTTTTTTGGCAGAGTTTGGTTTCGGCCAAATCCACGGTCCGGCTGACGAATTCGGGGGTTCAATTAATATTTCCCGCTGTACGGTCCGGCTGACAAATTCGGGGGTTAATATAATATTTCCCGCCGTAAGGTCCGGCTGACGAATTCGGGGGTTCATATAATATTTCCCGCTGTACGGTCCGGCTGACAAATTTGGGGGTTCATATAATATTTCCCGCGGTACGGTCCCGCTGACGAATTCGGGGGTTAATATAATATTTCCCGCCGTACGGTCCAGCTGACGAATTCGGGGGTTCATATAATATTTCCCGCCGTACGGTCCGGCTGACAAATTTGGGGGTTCATATAATATTTCCCGCGGTACGGTCCCGCTGACGAATTCGGGGGTTAATATAATATTTCCCGCCGTACGGTCCGGCTGACAAATTCGGGGGTTCATATAATTTTTCCCGCCGTACGGTCCGGCTGATGAATTCGGGGGTTCATATAATATTTCCCGCCGTACGGTTCGGCTGATGAATTCGGGGGTTCATATAATATTTCCCGCCGTACGGTCCGGCTGATGAATTCGGGGGTTCATATAATATTTCCCGCGGTACGGTCCCGCTGACGAATTCGGGGGTTAATATAATATTTCCCGCCGTACGGTCCCGCTGACGAATTCGGGGGTTCATATAATATTTCCCGCCGTACGGTCCCGCTGACGAATTCGGGGGTTAATATAATATTTCCCGCCGTGCGGTCCGGCTGACGAATTCGGGGGTTCAGCCAAACCCAAAAAACTGGGTGCATCCCTTGTTCCTATCCTACAGCAGCTCCTCGTTATCTCCCTCCTCCCGCGCCTTGACATCAATATTCGTATAATATTTCCCGCCGTACGGTCCCGCTGACGACTTTCCGCTCGTTGCCAAGGTTCCAAAGCGCGGGGTTTGGAGAACGTTCCCGCTCTCGTTAGCGATTATGGAATTATCTACTGAGAGAGGCATTAAAGGGACTTGGAGGGGGAGAGCCCTCATTGTTCGCGCAGTTAACGCTTACGGTTTTAATTGACAAAGGCAATTTTCTAATTCGGCACGAGAGCCGTGAAATTCCGAGCTCTGAAATTTTCTCTATTCATGGGAGTTTTAATTAAACTTCTCTCAGAAACTTGAATTTGCTCCAATTTAAATGAGGATTGAACTCGAGCAACAAAGAAAGTTTCAAAGCTCCGGCACTTTGTGTCCTGCCAAATACAGAGAAAAGGTTTCCCAACGATTAACGGGGACTCGGCTGCCAAGAGTTTAACCTAATTAAGCTTTAGTTCTCCAGAAAATGAAGGGAAGTTACAAGCAAAGGGAGTCTGTGACTCAAGCAGTGGGTGTGGCTAGAGCCCTGTAATGGCAGCTTACAGAAATGTAATGTTCTATGTACCCCCATACTGTACTGTGTAAGGGAAGCACTATGGCACCTCCTACCCATATGTATAAATACAAATATACAGAGAGGGAATGTTCTGGGCACACAATAAGCTGTACCCCCATACTGTACTGTGTAAGGGAAGCACTATGGCACCTCCTACCCATATGTATAAATACAAATATACAGAGAGGGAATGTTCTGGGCACACAATAAGCTGTACCCCCATACTGTACTGTCTAAGGGAAACACTATGGCACCCCCTACCCATATGTATAAATACAAATATACAGAGAAGGAATGTTCTGGGCACACAATAAGCTGTACCCCCATACTGTACTGTCTAAGGGAAACACTATGGCAGCCCCTACCCATATGTATAAATACAGATATACAGAGAAGGAATGTTCTGGGCACACAATAAGCTGTACCCCCATACTGTACTGTCTAAGGGAAACACTATGGCACCCCCTACCCATATGTATAAATACAAATATACAGAGAAGGAATGTTCTGGGCACACAATAAGCTGTACCCCCATACTGTACTGTCTAAGGGAAACACTATGGCACCTCCTACCCATATGTATAAATACAAATATACAGAGAAGGAATGTTCTGGGCACACAATAAGCTGTACCCCCATACTGTACTGTCTAAGGGAAACACTATGGCACCCCCTACCCATATGTATAAATACAAATATACAGAGAAGGAATGTTCTGGGCACACAATAAGCTGTACCCCCATACTGTACTGTCTAAGGGAAACACTATGGCACCCCCTACCCATATGTATAAATACAAATATACAGAGAAGGAATGTTCTGGGCACACAATAAGCTGTACCCACATACTGTACTGTCTAAGGGAAACACTATGGCACCCCCTACCCATATGTATAAATACAAATATACAGAGAAGTATGGTGAGTGGGCACAAATTAATAGCTTTCTGTACTAAATATGAAGCTTCTTCCCTGACACATGCACTTTTTTTTCTCAAGCTCCTTTCAAGTGACTATGGGTTTATTGAGACATTCCGTGTAGGTCAGTAGAATGTCCCACATCTCAGCCTGGGCGGACGCTGCCTCTCTTACTATTCAGACTCGCTCCATATGTTTTGTCATGCAACAGAAGTCAGGAGGCTAAATGTCAGCAGAATTATTGTAGATGCGCAGATTAGTTTAATATATCTGGATGGTGACATATTGCGTTACAAATATACCCACAAACTCAGCTTTATCGGAGCTACAGCTCAAGGGCACCACGAGGAAAGGCCTCTCGGAATGAAAGAGACTCTTGAGTTTAATGTCAGGGAATTCGTTACTTGTAGGAGAACGAAAAAGCCACCTGTTGCCAAAGAAAGTATCTAAGGATGATGGAGATGGACGGTAACCAAAGAGGGAAAGCTTAATGACCATAAGGTCCAACCCATCTGAGATAACTAGAGCTAATGAGAGGCCACCTCAAGGCCAACTCTAAAATCCTATATGGTTGTGAAGACCATGTAACAATCCATGTGAACTTGATGAAATCTAGACCACGGGCCCCATCTTTGGAAGTTCATTGGTTACCCTTCCCCTATAAAACTCTTTCAAAGTAGCAGTTTGAAGGTCAATATTCTAGATTAGGAAGAACTGGCCAATAGAAGGATGTTATTTTAGGAAGAACCCAATAGACATCCCTCAAGTTCTTCTAGGTGATCTTGATGAAATCTAGACCACGGGCCCCATCTCTGGAAGTTCATTGGTTATCCTTCCCCTAGAAAACTCTTTCAAAGTAGCAGTTTGTCACTTAGTCAAGGTCAATGTTCTACATTAAGAAGACCTGGCCAATAGAAGGATGTTAATTTAGGAAGAACCCAATAGACATCCCTCAAGTTCTTCTAGGTGATCTTGATGAAATCTAGACCACGGGCCCCATCTCTGGAACTTCATTAGTTATCCTTCCCCTAGAAAACTCTTTCAAAGTAGCAGTTTGGCATTTAGTCAAGGTCAATGTTCTAGATTAAGAAGAACTGGCCAATAGAAGGATGTGAATTTAGGAAGAACCCAATAGACATCCCTCAAGTTCTTCTAGGTGGGCCCCATACACACATCTCACCTCAAGAACAAAAGCGATCACATTTTATCTTTACTGGACTTTCCAGCACTCCTAAATGGAAGACCATTGGTTGTTGGTGAGATTATCAATTGCTTCCGCAAGATGAAGCTGATGGAAGAGATGACATCAAGATATAAAGAGACAATGTTCCTACATGAGAAAGAGGGGTCAAACTGAGACTTCCATGCCTTCCAATATGAAATTGGTACAACATAGGCTTCCTTAAGGGGGCCTTAGCCCATCTCTGCTGATATTAGCTATTAAGGGTTCCACTATGTCAACTGTGGGAAACCCCAGGTCCCAGAGCATTCTGGGTGACAGGTCCAATACCTGTATCAAGGTTACTCTCTAAAACTTTTCTCCTGGTCTCCAATATCAGCGACCCCATTAGAATGCAGTTTGGCACTTAGTCAAGGTCAATGTTCTACATTAAGAAGAACCCAATAGACATCCCTCAAGCTCCTCTAGGTGGGCCCCATACACACATCTCCCCTCAAGAACAAAAGCAATCAAATTTTATCTGTACTGGACTTTCCAGGACTTGTAAATGGAAGGCCATTGAGCCTTTGGTTGTTGGTGAGATTATCGATTGCTTCCACAAGATGAAGCTGATGGAAGAGATGACCTCAAGATATAAAGATACAATGTTCCTACATGAGAAAGAGGGGTCAAAATGAGACTTCCATGCCTTCCAATATGAAATTGGTACAACATAGGCTTCCTAAGGGGGCCTTAGCGACCCCATTAGAATGCAGTGTGGCATTTAGTCAAGGTCAATGTTCTACATTAGAAGAACTGGCCAATAGAAGGATGTTAATTTAGGAAGAACCCTATAAACATCCCTCAAGATCTTCTAGGTGGGCCCCATATACACATCTCACCTCATAAAGATACAATGTTCCTACATGAGAAAATGGGGTCAAAATGAGACTTCCATGCCTTCCAATATCAAATTGGTACAACATAGGCTTCCTAAGGCGGCCTTAGCGACCCCATTAGAATGCAGTGTGGCATTTAGTCAAGGTCAATGTTCTACATTAAGAAGAACTGTCCAATAGAAGGATCTTAATTTAGGAAGAACCCTATAGACATCCCTCAAGATCTTATAGGTGGGCCCCATATACACATCTCACTTCATAAAGATACAATGTTCCTACATGAGAAAGAGGGGTCAAAATGAGACTTCCATGCCTTCCAATAACACAATTGCACCCTTGGTTCCACTATGTCAACTGTGGGAAACCCCAGGTCCCAAAGCATTCTGGGTGACAGGCCCAATACCTGTATCAAGGTTGCTCTTTAAAAATCTTTCTCCTGGTCTCCAGGGTCAATGACCCCATTAGAGTCCTCCAATGAGACCTCCATCGACCTCCATGTTCTCCGTTCCTGCTGAAGCTTTAGACATAACATGTTTTTTTTCCTCATTGTGACAACCCTTATTTTCATTTTTTGTGCCTTTATAATATAAAACGAGTTGATCACCAAGACGCAATATATTTATAAGAAAAAAAATGTTTCTTTTATCCAAAGAGGTCTCTACCGTCAGGGTGAGAAAAGGCTAAACCCAAGCAGATAATATAGACACAGAGAAGGGATGTGTGAAGAACACTGTCTCCTTTGTGATGTTCCTGCCGACGCCGCGCGTTTCGCGCATTGGCTGCGAATGGCGTTCGTCACTCTACAAGGCACTTTATTCACTGCGGTCGAGGACTTTGGAGCAGCACTCCAAGCTAGAAGAGTTATTTAGCATTCCAAGGTCAAGCCGACTCTCTTCTCTATGAATTCCTCCCGTCCCTGTCAGGCTCCCTTTAACCGTGACGGAAAACTGTTATTTTCTAAAGAATTCCTATGACAATAACGTGCAAAGGGGGGGGGGGGGGAACCGCCATGAAACCTTTCTGCCGCCGCCGCTGCTCCCTGCGTGTTACAGGGGCTCAATGTGTAACTCAATAATGAAACCTGAAGAAGACGTTTGGACTAAATTGGGTTAAATATTACATAATATTAAGAGTTAAATAGAAATAAATATACTGTATATAACAGATTCATAATATTACGTGCCCAGACACCATTGTACCCAGACTGACTGCCCACAGCCTTAATTATCTCCTTTATTAATCAGTATAGAGAGTAGCAACAATTAGGGTGCAGTGGGGTAACTCGAGCAGTGGGAGGGGCTAAAACAATCTGATGGAATCTTACAGGGGCGGGACAGGGAGTTTGTAACTCAAGCAGTGGGTGGGACTAGAGCACAATGATGGTAGCTTAAACGGTAGGGGCCAGGGTCTGTAACTAAAGAAGGGGTGGGGTTTAGAACACTGGCAGCAGCTGATGGGGGTGGGGGACAGGGAGTCTGTGACTCAAGCAGAGGGTGGGGCTAGAACAGTCTGGGGCAGCTTACAGGTGAGTCACAGGGAGTCTGTGACTCAAGCAGTGGGTGGGACTAGAATATTTTGATGGCAGCTTACAGGGGGAGGGGCAGGGAGTCTGTGACTCAAGCAGTGGGTGGGACTAGAATATTTTGATGTCAGCTTACAGGGGGAGGGACAGGTAGTCTGAGACTCAAGCAGAGGGTGGGGCTAGACCACTCTGGGGGCAACTTGCAGGCGAATCACCGGGAGTCTGCTACTCAAGCAGTGGGTGGGACTAGAATACTTTGATGGCAGCTTACAGGGGGAGGGGCAGGGAGTCTGTAACTCAAGCAGTGGGTGGGGCTAGAACACTTTGATGGCAGCTTACAGGGGGAGGGGCAGGGAGTCTGTAACTCAAGCAGTGGGTGGGGCTAGAACACTGATGGCAGCTTACAGGGGAGGGGCAGGGAGTTTGAAACTCAAGCAGGGGGTGGGGCTAGAGTACTCTGGGGGCAACTTACAGGTGAGTCACAGGGAGTTTGTGACTCAAGCAGTGGGTGGGACTAGAATACTTTGATGGCAGCTTACAGGGGGAGGGGCAGGGAGTCTGTGACTCAAGCAGTGGGTGGGGCTAGAACACTGATGGCAGCTTACAGGGGGAGGAGTAGGGAGTCTGAGACATAAGCAGTGGGTGGGACTAGAACACTTTGATGGCAGCTTATAGAGGAGGGGCAGGGAGTCTGTAACTCAAGCAGGGGGTGGGGCTAGAACACTGATGGCAGCTTACAGGGGGAGGGGCAGGGAGTCTGAGACATAAGCAGTGGGTGGGACTAGAACACTTTGATGGCAGCTTACAGGGGGAGGGGCAGGGAGTCTGTGACTCAAGCAGTGGGTGGGGCTAGAATAATCTGATAGAAACTCTGAATGGGAGGAGCATGGAATTCTGTAGTTTAAGGGAACTTCCCAGTGTTCTCACCAATTGTTTGAGTTGAAGTCATTCAGCTCCACCAATCCCTTGGGCCTGTAGCCGCGTCCGGCCGCTTCCCCTGTGTAAGTGATTTTTCCCATTGAGTTTTACGCCCCGTAGGAGCTGCGGCCGCATTAAAACGCTGATGTGGCTTTTGTGTAATTCCAAGTACCGATGTTTTACCCAATCCCGGCTGCTGAGAAACTTCACCGCTGTCTATTAAAATGCAAAAACAAACGCTCAGGTTACATATTTGATTTAACCTCTTCTGTGGGCGTAATGGAGCTAATGGGCCGGGGGGGGGGGGGTATAATTGCCTGAATGGCCGGCAGAGACATAGCAATAAGGGCTGATATTCTGCCTCTTTCTGCATTTCTATTCGCTCCATTCCGGTGATGCCGGCGGCATAATAAGCCTCAGGGGTAACGGCTTAGGCCTCAGATTCCCAGGGATTTGCTGACATCCCGGGAGAATGGAGACCCCCCCCTCATACATAATGGATCTCTTCCCAGACACAGGGATAATTAGGGGCCCCGTATGGAGCTGGGGATGGAAATGCAACAGGACCCGAGTGACAGAAATAGTTTCCATCCTCAGCCCTATAGAATATTCTTAGATAATGTAGGAGACCAGTGAAGCTTTTCCACCAACCATAGAGCTGGGGGGGTCATAATAAAGACAATACGTTAGGAGATCCTTGTTGGGGGTCTCGACTTGACGTTCACGTTCAGTGTATCTCACCCCTGACTTTGGCCTATAAAGTAGAGGAAAAGAGAAAAGATTCTCCTATTGGGCAGAGAAGCTTCCAGTTACATCCCACGGTGCAGCCACAGGCAATGCTGTTTGTTCCGGAAGGTTCCGGCAGAGCAACTAACCCTTTGCAGCTTTCAAATGGGGGTCACTGACCCCGGCAGCCAAACCCTATTGCTCTGTGAGGCTCCAGTTTTATTGTTACTTTTTATTACTTTTCTTTCCCTTTCTTTCCTATAAATATACCAGTCTCTCATTCAAACCAATGCCTGGTTGCTACAGGAACTCAGACTCTAGCAACCAGAATCCCATACTGGAGAGCTGCTGAACGAAAAGCGAAAATAATGACTCAACCACAAATAATAAAAAATGAAGACCAATTGCAAATTGTCTCGGAATATCACTCTCTACACTAAAAGTTAACTCCAAGGTAAACATCCCCTTTATTATTTATTATTTATAGATTAGTAATTATTTCCCTTCTTCTTCTGACTCTTTGCAGCTTTCAAATGGGGGTCACTGACCCCGGCAGCCAAACCCTATTGCTCTGTGAGGCTCCAGTTTTATTGTTATTGTTACTTTTTATTCCTTATCTTTCTATTCAGCCCCCCCCCTATTCATATACCAGTCTCTCAATCAAACCACTCCGTGGTTGCTAAGGTATTTGGAGCCTTAGCAACAGGATAACTGACCCCGGCACTAAAAACCTATTGCTCTGTGAGGCTCCAGTTTTATTGTTATTGTTACTTTTTATTCCTTATCTTTCTATTCAGCCCCTCCCCTATTCATATACCAGCCTCTCAATCAAACCACTCTGTGGTTGCTAAGGTATTTGGAGCCCTAGCAACAGGATAACTGACCCCGGCACTAAAAACCTATTGCTCTGTGAGGCTCCAGTTTTAAGGTTACTTTTTATTACTTTTCTTTCCATTTCTTTCCTATAAATATACCAGTCTCTCATTCAAAACCAATGCCTGGTCACTACAGGAAGTCAGACCCTAGCAACTAGATAGCTGCTGAAATCCCAAACTGGAGAGCTGCTGTTACAAATGGGGGTCACTGACCCCGGCAACCAAACCCTATTGCTCTGTGAGGCTCCAGTTTTATTGTTATTGTTACTTTTTATTCCTTATCTTTCTGTTTAGGTCCTTTCCTATACACATACTGGTCTCTCATTTAAACCAATGCCTGGTCGCTACAGGAACTCAGACCCTAGCAACCAGATAGCTGCTGAAATCCCAAACTGGAGAGCTGCTGAATGAAAAGCAAAATACTGACTCAACCGCAAATAATAAAAAATGAAGACCAATTGCAAATTGTCTCAGAATATCCCTCTCTACACTAAAAGTTAACTCCGAAGTGAACTCCTTTAGGCAGTCAACAACCGGCAGAGCCTTTAGTCTCCCAAGCAGAGATTCGCCGCGGGCTGAAAGTCATCGGGAAAGTTAAGGCGCCCGACTATTACGCCGCGTTTATTTATCTTACCTTTGCAGCCCCTTTTGCCTGTGTCTATTCCCCTTGTATATCATTTACTCGCTCCACCGTATTATTACACAGTAATGTGCAGTATTAACACTAGGGCCGGGGCCATAAACAATATCTATAAACCCTCGCAGATATGACCTTGAGCCGGCGATGCCGGGAGTCGTATTGTGCGCCCTTCCGACGGGCCAATCACGCCGCCGACAATTGCGAAAATAGCCCCTTCGGCTCCGCGCAGCACCATTTGCCTCTCAGAGCCTTTTAAACTGAAAATATGTTCTTTGATGCAATGACAGTGGCTTATAATTCAGGCAATCCCGCCAGTTTAGCCTGAGAGATTGCCGGCGTCTCCAGAGAGCCCACTGATTTGGCTTGTCAAATTAAAAAATAAATATTGTTAAGGAATCAGTTTAAAAAGCTCCAGCCGTCTCATTTCTATATACATTTAGCCGCAGTAATGCGCTCGCACGCGGAACGGAGCCGCCGCGCTGTAATACAAATGGACTGGATAAATACACCGACTCTGAAAAGTGCTAATTTTATTCTGTTTTCCTTTCAATAACAGCACTTTGCAGCTTGTTTGTAAAGCCCGAGCCCCAGTCTGTCAGACTCCTGCCGCTCCGACTCTTAAAGTCTCAATTCATTCCGCTCCACAGCTGAAAGGGCTTATTTCCATCTTATTCCTGGAACTATAGCGGGGTGACTGTTACCCCAATGTTTCTATATATCTGTAACCTTGTTATGGGCTAAGGGGGCCCAGCCTGAAGGCCAGTTAGGGGGGGATTTGGGGTGAGTGCTTATTTGTGCCCTGGGTACCCCTGGAACTATAGCGGGGTGACTGGTACCCCAATGTTTCTATATATCTGTAACCTTGTTATGGGCTAAGGGGGCCCAGCCTGAAGGCCAGTTAGGGGGGGATTTGGGGTGAGTGCTTATTTGTGCCCTGGGTACCCCTGGAACTATAGCGGGGTGACTGTTACCCCAATGTTTCTATATATCTGTAACCTTGTTATGGGCTAAGGGGGCCCAGCCTGAAGGCCAGTTAGGGGGGGATTTGGGGTGAGTGCTTATTTGTGCCCTGGGTACCCCTGGAACTATAGCAGGGTGACTGTTACCCCAATGTTTCTATATATCTGTAACCTTGTTATGGGCTAAGGGGGCCCAGCCTGAAGGCCAGTTAGGGGGGGATTTGGGGTGAGTGCTTATTTGTGCCCTGGGTACCCCTGGAACTATAGCGGGGTGACTGTTACCCCAATGTTTCTATATATCTGTAACCTTGTTATGGGCTAAGGGGCCCAGCCTGAAGGCCAGTTAGGGGGGGATTTGGGGTGAGTGCTTATTTGTGCCCTGGGTACCCCTGGAACTATAGCGGGGGTGACTGTTACCCCAATGTTTCTATATATCTGTAACCTTGTTATGGGCTAAGGGGGCCCAGCCTGAAGGCCAGTTAGGGGGGGATTTGGGGTGAGTGCTTATTTGTGCCCTGGGTACCCCTGGAACTATAGTGGGGTGACTGTTACCCCAATGTTTCTATATATCTGTAACCTTGTTATGGGCTAAGGGGGCCCAGCCTGAAGGCCAGTTAGGGGGGGATTTGGGGTGAGTGATTATTAATATTTGTGAAAAATTGTTAAGGTAAGGAAGGCCATAAAGAAATGTAGCAATATATATGTGACTTGAACACTAAAAATCAGAATATCCCAAATATCATGCCTGTTGTATTTGCAACATACAGGTATAAGACATTTAACCTCTCTTCAGGTCACTATTACTTGTATAAAGATGAAAAGCAACTTTATTTTTCATAGCAGTGAGAAATGATTTATGTTTCCAACTGTTTCCATTTGAAGTGTTGCCAGATTATTGCAAATACCAAGAATGAATGACAGAGGGGCAATACCTGACTGGGCCGGGCACATGGCGCCAGATGTCCTTTCAATTCCTCCAGGTTATCCCTTGTGCAGCCCACAGCTAATTAAAAAGAATAATTAACCCAGATTAATGGAGAAACCAATAAAAACCAGAATGTGTAAATTGCAACTCAGCACAAGAGAAGAACTAAATCAATGTCTATTAGTCACTTCATCACTGATCAGCTCAGCATTTTATATAAACCTGCAATATACTGTATGTTGGCTCCTATTTTTCAGTGTTTAGGAAAGAAAAAATCTGGGGGGGGGAGGTAGGGGAATAGTCCTGCCTGTTTATAGAACATTGAAAGGTCTTCTGTCAATATTGCTGCTTTGCAAAGAGATTTAATTAAACTGGGTAGAAAATTGGAAAACGAGATTCAATGTTGTTGAATGCAAAGTTATGCACTTGGGTAGAAATAATATCAATATGAGTTATATATTAAATACTAAATGAAGATGTGTTGGGAGGATCCTTAATTGAGAAGATCTGGGGTTTTTTGTGTATAACAAACTGTACAACTCTAGGCAGTGTCAGTCAGTGGCTACTAAAGCAAATAAAGTGCTGTCTGGCATAAAAAGGCATTAGCTCAAGGGATGAAAACATAAGGTAAGGCCTCACCTTGGGTATGGGGGGCAGTTTGGTCCTTAAGAAGGATATTAATGGGCTGAATAGAGTGCAGAGACTTCAACTAAACTGGGAACAAAAATGGGATCTCAAGATCTACTCTGGAAAGACAGAACTTCTAGGAAGCTCTCAGAGGAAAACAAACTAATTCTACGCTTAAAAACATTGGTGATGGACACTAGTGATGGGCGAAATGTTTCGCCAGGCATGGATTTGCCATTGGCGGATTGTTTCACGTAACGGGTGAAAAAATTAATGGTGGAAAAATTCGCCGCGCGGCCACAAATTGTCACAAGAATAGTTGCACGTCCAAAAATTGTCTGAAGAATAGTCACGGGCGTCAAAAGAATAGTCGTGCGTCAAAAATTGTCACAAGAATAGTCGCGTGTCCAAAAATTGTCACAAGAATAGTCGCGTGTCCAAAAATTGTCGCAAGAATAGTCGCACATCCAAAAATTGTCACAAGAATAGTCGCACATCCAAAAATTGTCACAAGAATAGTCGCACGTCCAAAAATTGTCACAAGAATAGTCGCACATCCAAAAATTGTCACAAGAATAGTCGCACATCCAAAAATTGTCACAAGAATAGTCGCACGTCCAAAAATTGTCACAAGAATAGTCGCACATCCAAAAATTGTCACAAGAATAGTCACGGGCGTCAAAAGAATAGTCGCGCGTCCAAAAATTGTCGCAAGAATAGTCACGCATCCAAAAATTGTCACAAGAATAGTCACGGGCGTCAAAAGAATAGTCGCGCGTCAAAAAATTGTCGCAAGAATAGTCACGGGCGTCAAAAGAATAGTCGCGCATCCAAAAATTGTCACAAGAATAGTCACGGGCGTCAAAAGAATAGTCGCGCCTCCATAAATTGTCACAAGAATAGTCACGGGCGTCAAAAGAATAGTCGCGCGTCCAAAAATTGTCTGAAGAATAGTCACGGGCGTCAAAAGAATAGTCGTGCGTCAAAAATTGTCACAAGAATAGTCGCGTGTCCAAAAATTGTCACAAGAATAGTCGCGTGTCCAAAAATTGTCGCAAGAATAGTCGCACATCCAAAAATTGTCACAAGAATAGTCGCACATCCAAAAATTGTCACAAGAATAGTCGCACGTCCAAAAATTGTCACAAGAATAGTCGCACATCCAAAAATTGTCACAAGAATAGTCGCACATCCAAAAATTGTCACAAGAATAGTCGCACGTCCAAAAATTGTCACAAGAATAGTCGCACATCCAAAAATTGTCACAAGAATAGTCACGGGCGTCAAAAGAATAGTCGCGCGTCCAAAAATTGTCGCAAGAATAGTCACGGGCGTCAAAAGAATAGTCGCGCATCCAAAAATTGTCACAAGAATAGTCACGGGCGTCAAAAGAATAGTCGCGCGTCAAAAAATTGTCGCAAGAATAGTCACGGGCGTCAAAAGAATAGTCGCGCATCCAAAAATTGTCACAAGAATAGTCACGGGCGTCAAAAGAATAGTCGCGCCTCCATAAATTGTCACAAGAATAGTCACGGGCGTCAAAAGAATAGTCGCGCGTCCAAAAATTGTCTGAAGAATAGTCACGGGCGTCAAAAGAATAGTCGTGCGTCAAAAATTGTCACAAGAATAGTCGCGTGTCCAAAAATTGTCACAAGAATAGTCGCGTGTCCAAAAATTGTCGCAAGAATAGTCGCACATCCAAAAATTGTCACAAGAATAGTCGCACATCCAAAAATTGTCACAAGAATAGTCGCACGTCCAAAAATTGTCACAAGAATAGTCGCACATCCAAAAATTGTCACAAGAATAGTCGCACATCCAAAAATTGTCACAAGAATAGTCGCACGTCCAAAAATTGTCACAAGAATAGTCGCACATCCAAAAATTGTCACAAGAATAGTCACGGGCGTCAAAAGAATAGTCGCGCGTCCAAAAATTGTCGCAAGAATAGTCACGCATCCAAAAATTGTCACAAGAATAGTCACGGGCGTCAAAAGAATAGTCGCGCGTCAAAAAATTGTCGCAAGAATAGTCACGGGCGTCAAAAGAATAGTCGCGCATCCAAAAATTGTCACAAGAATAGTCACGGGCGTCAAAAGAATAGTCGCGCCTCCATAAATTGTCACAAGAATAGTCACGGGCGTCAAAAGAATAGTCGGGCGTCCAAAAATTGTCTGAAGAATAGTCACGGGCGTCAAAAGAATAGTCGTGCGTCAAAAATTGTCACAAGAATAGTCGCGTGTCCAAAAATTGTCACAAGAATAGTCGCGTGTCCAAAAATTTCGCAAGAATAGTCGCACATCCAAAAATTGTCACAAGAATAGTCGCACATCCAAAAATTGTCACAAGAATAGTCGCACGTCCAAAAATTGTCACAAGAATAGTCGCACATCCAAAAATTGTCACAAGAATAGTCGCACATCCAAAAATTGTCACAAGAATAGTCGCACGTCCAAAAATTGTCACAAGAATAGTCGCACATCCAAAAATTGTCACAAGAATAGTCACGGGCGTCAAAAGAATAGTCGCGCGTCCAAAAATTGTCGCAAGAATAGTCACGCATCCAAAAATTGTCACAAGAATAGTCACGGGCGTCAAAAGAATAGTCGCGCGTCAAAAAATTGTCGCAAGAATAGTCACGGGCGTCAAAAGAATAGTCGCGCATCCAAAAATTGTCACAAGAATAGTCACGGGCGTCAAAAGAATAGTCGCGCCTCCATAAATTGTCACAAGAATAGTCACGGGCGTCAAAAGAATAGTCGCGCGTCCAAAAATTGTCACAAGAATAGTCACGGGCGTCAAAAGAATAGTCGCGCTTCCATAAATTGTCACAAGAATAGTCACGGGCGTCAAAAGAATAGTCGCGCGTCCATAAATTGTCACAAGAATAGTCACGGGCGTCAAAAGAATAGTCGCGCCTCCATAAATTGTCACAAGAATAGTCACGGGCGTCAAAAGAATAGTTGCGCGTCCATAAATTGTCACAAGAATAGTCACGGGCGTCAAAAGAATAGTCGCGCCTCCAAAAATTGTCACAAGAATAGTCACGGGCGTCAAAAGAATAGTCGCGCGTCCAAAAATTGTCACAAGAATAGTCACGGGCGTCAAAAGAATAGTCGCGCCTCCATAAATTGTCACAAGAATAGTCACGGGCGTCAAAAGAATAGTCGCGCCTCCATAAATTGTCACAAGAATAGTCACGGGCGTCAAAAGAATAGTCGCGCGTCCAAAAATTGTCACAAGAATAGTCACGGGCGTCAAAAGAATAGTCGTGCATCCAAAAATTGTCACAAGAATAGTCACGGGCGTCAAAAGAATAGTCGCGCCTCCATAAATTGTCACAAGAATAGTCACGGGCGTCAAAAGAATAGTCGCGCGTCCAAAATTGTCACAAGAATAGTCACGGGCGTCAAAAGAATAGTCGTGCATCCAAAATTGTCACAAGAATAGTCACGGGCGTCAAAAGAATAGTCGCGCCTCCATAAATTGTCACAAGAATAGTCACGGGCGTCAAAAGAATAGTCGTGCATCCAAAAATTGTCACAAGAATAGTCACGGGCGTCAAAAGAATAGTCGCGCCTCCATAAATTGTCACAAGAATAGTCACGGGCGTCAAAAGAATAGTCGCGCGTCCAAAAATTGTCACAAGAATAGTCACGGGCGTCAAAAGAATAGTCGCGCGTCCATAAATTGTCACAAGAATAGTCACGGGCGTCAAAAGAATAGTCGCGCCTCCAAAAATTGTCACAAGAATAGTCACGGGCGTCAAAAGAATAGTCGCGCCTCCATAAATTGTCACAAGAATAGTCACGGGCGTCAAAAGAATAGTCGCGCGTCCAAAAATTGTCACAAGAATAGTCACGGGCGTCAAAAGAATAGTCGCGCTTCCATAAATTGTCACAAGAATAGTCACAAGAATAGTTGCAGGCGACAATTTTTTTTCCGTGTGACATTCTTGTTGTTTCGCCAATTTTTCGCCGTTTCACAAATCTTTTGAAAGATTTCCGAATTTTCCAGCAAAACGAAATGGGACGGATTCACTCATCACTAATGGACACCCATTCAAGCATTAAGTAAGAAGAAACGGCCATTGACAGAAAAAGTTGCAAAGAAAACTGTCGCTGAGACAAGAAAGTGCCCATTGTCTTTTGGGGAAAGAAAAAGTTGTGTGTAAAAAATGTCGCCTATTTTTCAGCAGTTTTGTACATTTTTTCGGCTAAATGGGACGGATTCGCTCATCACTGAGAGACATTTCTGGTCTGACTCTGGCGTTCATGCCGTATCCCCACACACCCCAGTTTCTCTATGGGAAAACCAGTCGCTTGTGCCTCTTGTTCATGGACACGGGCAATAGTCTCCCATGGTTCCGGCCCGGATCGATGTTGCCATTGTGCAACCCTAGAAAGATCCCTCTCACTCCCAACTGGCTGCGCTGCTTCCTCCTCCGACATGTTTGGGAATTTCCGTCTGCCAGTGGTTATTTGTCAGCCCACGGGCCCAGAGGATTTATAGATTACAGGTCATATGAGAAACACCTTCTGAATGATATCAGGCTCTCTTCCAGCAGGACACATCGATCTGGGGAGTTTATAATTGGAAGCAGACGCTACGAATAAGAGAAACCGGCACTATGGGTAATTAATTAGATCGAGGCCGAGAATTCTGTTGCAAAATTGTTACTAAATATTAAAGGAGACATATGGGATAAAGGAAACCCCTTACCCTGTAGGCAATTATGAATAATATATGGCGCTAAATGGGGCTAAACATTAATCTGTAACAATGGCCCCTTTATTGGAGCTCCCTATAGTTCCTCTCAGGTCCCTGTCTGGGTTTCACATGAGGGGTGGGCGTGTCATAACGGTCCCTGCCAGAAGGGGGAGTAGCCAATCACAACCCTGCAGTCACACAAGCACAGACAGGCTTTAGTTCCATATCAGGTCAGCGTAGCTGCTGATTGGTTCCTACCCTACAGTGCCGCCGCCCCCCCTGCACAGCCTGGGAAAGGAGGCAGCAGGAAGTGGCACAGATGGGCGGGGCTAGTGGGGTTATTGGAGAAATTTGCAATAAATCAGCCTGAAACACTACTTTTTAAAGCACATCCCTTCTGTATTTAGATGAGTCCAATTCATTGGCACAGTATTGTTTTTCACACAATATGTTCCCTTTGACATAAAAGAATAGTAGAGCATTCAATTGACCATTGTGGGCAAGACCCCATGGTTCTCTTGCCTTTGCTTCAAGCTTCCATATCAGCATTCCCCCAGCCACGGTTCCTCAATAAATGTATGGAAAAATACGGAAACTGGTGATCCGGTAATTATAGCTCAAAGCTGGACATAATACTAATGGGTTTAATTTACCTTGTGCTAATGAGATATCCAGTTGTTCGAGAATTCTGGGAGGTGAGTACAGTAGGTCTGGTATTCT
This sequence comes from Xenopus tropicalis, assembly GCF_000004195.4. Lineage (NCBI taxonomy): Eukaryota > Metazoa > Chordata > Amphibia > Anura > Pipidae > Xenopus > Xenopus tropicalis. The sequence continues at coordinate 87,691,285 of NC_030685.2, read as the reverse complement.
TGACCCAAGTCAAAAGTAAGTTCTTTGTAGCATAATGATTGCCTGATACCCAACTATGATGTCAAAGCGATCAATGTGGTGTTATGGGTTTAGGATTGTTATAATGAACCAGTTTTCAGTTCTACATCTTGGGGTTTTCCAGAAAGCATTTGGCCTACAGAGCTCAAGCTCACTAGTCAACAATGGGTTGAGATAGAAGGACACAACAAAAGAAAGCCAGAAAGAGATAGAAAGAAAGAGATTGAAGGAAATAATCCAAGCTGCCATTGCTTGCCCTTGAGTTCTGTAAATATACTGTGATGCCCATAAACCTTCAGCTGGAGATAATGATCCCTTTTTGGTAATTTCAGAAGAAGAAACCTTGGAGTTTCTCAGTAGAGTATCTATCCAAAATGAGGACCTGTTCTGGAAGAAACCTTGGAGTTTCTTAGTAGAGTATCTATCCAAAATGCAGACCTGTTCTGGAAGAAACCTTGGGGCTTCTCGGTAGAGTAGCCCCATTTGGCCTACAGAGTGCAAGTTCACTAGTAAACGATGGGTTGAGATAGAAGGACACAACAAAAGAAAGCCAGAAAGAGATAGAAAGAAAGAGATTGAAGGAGAGAATCCAAGCTGCCATTGTTTGCCCTTGAGTTCTGTAAATATACTGTGATGCCCATAAACCTTCAGCTGGAGATAATGATCTTTTTTTGGTAATTTCAAGCTAAATTTGGGGGAAAGGTCATTTATTTTTAACGGCAAAATGAAACACAAACGAGGAAACGATATGCCCAGGGCTTAATTGCCAGTTTGTCTCACCATTAATGTCTCAGCTGGGGGGCTAACAAATGCCAGGGCCCCCGAACAGGCAGCTGACAAATAAAACCATGCCTGTAGCCCCCTGCCAGCCATTAGTAGGACGTATAATGCCATATACAGTGCAGAACGACCACGGGGGTCCTCAGATTTAATGCACTTGTGCTTTTTATTATGGAAATCAGCCGAATATAATATGTAAATGTTTGTGTCCAGCAGGAATATCTGCACTGTCTGTGCCGGAACATTCACAGGGCAGGAAATAAGATTATAATGAATCTGGGGAAATATTTTTCTTTTTCACCCATTTTGATTCATGCCCCTGGCTGAACCCAATCCAAATCCTTAAAATCTTGTGACTCTTTGTCACATAAACACAGAAGTTGTGTGCTGCATGTGCGGGTCGCTTTAACCCTATCTTTTCCTGATTTGCGTATGAAAATTAGCATTCGGAGTAGGTTCAGTATTCGGCTGAATCTTTCACGAGGGATTTGGGGTTTGGCCGTATCCGAAAATAATGGATTTGGTGCATCCCTATTAGTTCTATATATTTAGTTCTAATATCTATCCAAAATTAAGACCTGTTCTGGAAGAAACATTGGGGCTTCTCGGTAGAATATCTACCCAAAATGAAGACCTGTTCTGGAAGATACTTTGGGGCTTCTCGGTAGAATATATACCTAAAATAAGGACCTGTTTTGGAAGAAACCTTGGGGTTTCTCAGTAGAATATCTGTCCAAAATGAGGACCTGTTTTGGAAAAAACCTTGGGGCTTCTCGGTAGAATATTGATCCAAAATAAGGACCTGTTCTGAAAGAAACCTTGGGGCTTCTCGGTAGCATATCTATCCATTATGAGGACCTGTTTTGGAGGAAACCTTGGGGCTTTTCGGTAGAATATCTATCCATTATGAGGACCTGTTTTGGAAGAAACCTTGGGGCTTCTCGGTAGAATATCTACCCAAAATGAGGACCTGTCCAAAATGAGGACCTGTTTTGGAAAAAACCTTGGGGCTTCTCGGTAGAATATTGATCCAAAATAAGGACCTGTTCTGGAAGAAACATTGGGGCTTCTCGGTAGCATATCTATCCATTATGAGGACCTGTTTTGGAGGAAACCTTGGGGCTTTTCGGTAGAATATCTATCCATTATGAGGACCTGTTTTGGAAGAAACCTTGGGGTTTCTCGGTAGAATATGTATCCAAAATAAAGACCTGTTTTGGAAGAAACCTTGGGGCTTCTCAGTCCAAAATGAGGACCTGTTCTGGAAGAAACATTGGGGCTTCTCGGTAGAATATCTACCCAAAATGAGGATCTGTTCTGGAAGAAACATTGGGGCTTCTTGGTAGAATATGTATCCGAAATTAAGACTTGTTTTGGAAGAAACCTTGGGGCTTCTCAGTAGAATATCTGTCCAAAATGAGGACCTGTTTTGGAGAAAACCTTGGGGCTTCTTGGTGGAATATTGATCCAAAATGAGGACATGTTCTGGAAGAAACATTGGGGCTTCTCAGTAGAGTATCTATCCAATATGAGGACCTGTTCTGGAAGAAACCTTGGGGCTTCTCGGTAGAGTATGTATCCAATATGAGGACCTGTTCTGGAAGAAACCTTGGGACTTCTCGGTAGATCTAACCAAAATGAGGACCTGTTCTGGAAGAAACCTTGGGGCTTCACGGTAGAATATCTATCCAAAATGAGGACCTATTTTGGAAGAAACCTTGGGGCTTCTCGGTAGAATATCCATCCAAAATAAAGACCTGTTTTGGAAGAAACCTTGGGGCTTCTCGGTAGAATATCTATCCAAAATAAGGACCTGTTTGGAAGAAACCTTGGGGCTCCTCGGTAGAATAGCTATCCAAAATAACGACCTGTTCTGGAAGAAACCATGGGGCTTCTCGGTAGAGTATCTATCCAATATAAGGACCTGTTTTGGAAGAAACCTTGGGGCTTCTCGGTAGAATATCTATCCAAAATGAGGACCTGTTTTGGAAGAAAGCTTGGGGCTTCTCGGTCGAGCCTGATATTGTAGAGATAAGGTAAACCCCTGCTGAATATAAGAAGGATATCGCATGTCACAGAGGAATTCCACAGCTATCAAATTATGAGGCCAGATCTCCAAGGTGACTTGCAATATCCTTATCATGCAGCGTAAGGGATATTTTACTTTTGATACTACTGTAAATACTATTTTTAGTTGCAAATAATGATCGCATATCATGTACTCCAAGTTCAAAATCTCCCATGGACCAGCACCCCCAAGCCAAGGGCCCCCCTCTTTTGACTCCCATCATTCTGAGCCACCCAGCATCAGGCTGGAGATGATTAGATTCACTTAGCAACCGTTGCAAAGACTCCCCGAGACTGAAAATTGCATTACTTACCCAAACATTACATTTAGCCGGCTGATTTATTTAAAAGGCTCTCGCGCAAGTTAATTGACAAACGTGATTGACATTTGGTGTTTGCCAGAGGAGAAATCGCCCAGGGGATTACCCTAATTTACAGCAGGTGCTTCATATTTGTTTCATGATTCACTTGGCTTTCAGATTTAATGAGAGCTGAAATGTACTTGTAACCTAAAACATATGGTTTCCTTATCTTAACGGGAAAGGGAGGCCACAGCCGGGCTTGGCACTGATTCATTTAAGGAGTAAGGTTTCATTATTTCTAGGATGTCTCTTTGAAGAGTTTCTAGTGCCAACAGACATATGATATAGCAAGTGACTGTATATCATCCTTTCTCTCCGAGCAACAGAAAGGCTGACAGTTCTGTGTACCATAATGGGACGACTGGCACCAACAACTGTAACGCTTGCTTGAGGACCATCTGAGAGATGCCCTGTGCCATGAATCTAAATATAATTAGAGGTATCTTGTTGGCATGAAATGATCTGTGATAGTAATGCTGAAGTGGCTGAACTTGGGTTAAATTCACTAGTAATCATAGGTGGATACATACAGTGCCAATTCCATGTATAATACCCCAGAACCCACAGCAGAACAGTGCATTCCAGTAATACAGTGCCAATTCCATGTATAATACCCCAGAACCCACAGCAGGATACATACAGTGCCAATTCCATGTATAATACCCAGAACCCACAGCAGGATAAATACAGTGCCAATTCCATGTATAATACCCCAGAACCCACAGCAGGATAAATACAGTGCCAATTCCATGTATAATACCCCAGAACCCACAGCAGGATAAATACAGTGCCAATTCCATGTATAATACCCCAGAACCCACAGCAGATAAATACAGTGCCAATTCCATGTATAATACCCCAGAACCCACAGCGGGATAAATACAGTGCCAATTCCATGTATAATACCCCAGAACCCACAGCGGGATAAATACAGTGCCAATTCCATGTATAATACCCCAGAACCCACAGCAGGATAAATACAGTGCCAATTCCATGTATAATACCCCAGAACCCACAGCAGATAAATACAGTGCCAATTCCATGTATAATACCCCAGAACCCACAGCAGGATAAATACAGTGCCAATTCCATGTATAATACCCCCAGAACCCACAGCAGGATAAATACAGTGCCAATTCCATGTATAATACCCCAGAACCCACAGCAGGATAAATACAGTGCCAATTCCATGTATAATACCCCAGAACCCACAGCGGGATAAATACAGTGCCAATTCCATTTATAATACCCAGAACCCACAGCAGGATAAATACAGTGCCAATTCCATGTATAATACCCCCAGAACCCACAGCAGATAAATACAGCTGCCAATTCCATGTATAATACCCCAGAACCCACAGCAGGATAAATACAGTGACAATTCCATGTATAATTACCCAGAACCCACAGCAGGATAAATACAGTGACAATTCCATGTATAATACCCAGAACCCACAGCGGGATAAATACAGGGCCAATTCCATGTATAATACTCCCAGAACCCACAGCAGGATAATACAGAGCCAATTCCATGTATGGAAATCCCCAGAACCCACAGCAGGATAAATACAGTGCCAATTCCATGTATAATACCCCAGAACCCACAGCAGGATAAATACAGTGCCAATTCCATGTATAATACCCCAGAACCCACAGCAGGATAAATACAGGGCCAATTCCATGTATAATACCCCAGAACCCACAGCAGGATAAATACAGTGCCAATTCCATGTATAATACCCCAGAACCCACAGCAGGATAAATACAGTGCCAAGTCCAAGCAGCCCTACGCATTTTGGGGCACTATAGAACACTCTCCATTGGTGCTGACTATGGAACAGGTAAGGCCTGGAGGCCACCAATTTAGAACCAGAACCATTGTTAAAGCTACAACAGCTACACAATGTAAATAACTAGATTTAACTAGACAGACGAAATAAACAAAATGTTCTGTTTTGATAAATCCTAGAGGTTCTTCTAGCTGTGGTTGTGCGGCACATCGGCATAGACCGAATGGACAGATAAGGGACGAGGAGACTCCGGCTGAGATCTCTGGAAAGCAGCGAATAAGAAAACAACATTTAGCATTTAGCGCTTGGTGGGAAACACAAAAACACTTTGAGTTGCCGAGGACACAAAATGCTAATAGAGACTCCTTATCAGATAATGTATTTGGAACAGGGACATGGGCATAGCCTCGTGTTATTGGCTGGAGAAGAGGGGGGGTAACCGGAACTGTGTGCGATGGGTGGGAGATAAGCAACACAATAGCGGATTCCTTGCAGATAACGACATATTGAATGTTATCGTTGAATTAAGTCTATTTCCAATTTCGGAATCGTTCAGAACACACCGTAACGCTACCCAACTTGGCAAAGTTAGACAGCTCATTGGCCTGGGGGCGGCCATGTTATTGTGCTGAATGTAGATGTCAACATTGTTCCACCTTCACATTGGGAGCCCTGGATATGATCTCCCATCATGCCAAGTGAATATACAGTAGGGATTTCACCCCCCAAACCTGAATGTAAAAAGTTGTTTCATGGCCAAAAGGCTATTCTGCTACCAAAACATGTGGTCGTGTTGGCTACTGGTTTGGCAACTTGCTGAGATTTGTTATTAGGGAGACAAAGATTTCCACGAACCCTAGGAAAAACAGAAATAAAATTAATGGGGTTATGTAATAAAAGGCTCTAAGTTTACCCAGGAGCAGTAACCCATAGCAACCAATCAGCAGGCAGCATTTACTGGTCACCTGCTTAAACATCTGATTGGTTGCCATGTGTTACTGCTCCTGGGCAAACTTAGTGCCTTTTATTTCGGTTCGGGATTTGGTAGAATCCGTCAGGGTGGGTTCAGGGGTTCTGCTGAATCCAAAAAAGTGGGTTCAGTGCATCCCTACTTTATTACATATGGGTAGTGATGAGCGAAACTGTCCCATTTCATTTGTGAAACGCGTCAGACAACTTTTTTGATGCGCAGAACGTTTTTTGACGCCACCGCAACTTTTTTTTGAAGCAACCGCAACTTTTTGGACAACCGAAACTTCTCCTCACTTGGCGCATTTTTACAGCCATTTTGTGACAAAAAATTGCCAATGGCGAAATGCTGAATTTTGCATGGACTCCGCGCCTGGTGAAAAATTTTACTCATCGCAACATATGGAGGTTGGAGCCGTCAGGGTGTAATTACAAGTTACACAAGTTATTGGTATCTCAGTGTAATCAATAAATAGCAGAGAGATTCCGCTAAGAGCAAGAGGTTGGTGACTTTAAGCCACAACAGAAACCCTCGTAACGGAAATCCAGATCACGTTGTCCTGTTTCTCTTCTGTGGAAACCTGAAAAAAATCCAAAAATTCCTATAATTCATAAAGAAAAAAGGAAATTCAGTTATAGCCAGGGAGCAGCACTGTGTACTGAGCAATATCCTTGGTGGCTCCCCGGAGACGGCATTTCAGCACAGAGAACACCTCCCGCTCTGTAAAGTGGTACTTTAATTAAAATGGAATATTCTGCGTGTTATTTTGAAGGCTCTTGCCAAGAAGGAAAGTAAAAAAAAAAAATAAATAAAACCCACAGATGTAACGCCAAAAATTGATTACTTCACTAAATTGCATTTTCCCTATTCCCCTTAGTTTCACGGTCATGTTATCGGCTAATGCGCCAATTACCTCGATATCCGTGCAAAGAACAAAGCTGTTTCCCGGTGACTTTTAATCCGTTACGTGAGGGAATAAAGTTTTCAGATCTTTCTGCCAAGACTGAAACCCATCAGTTTTGTGTTTCCTATTAGGAGGCCGACATTGGCAGGATACACAAGATGGCTATCAGTGGCCCTCAGCCCCATCCGAGGCCTCGCTCTGCTGTGTAAGGCAATAGCCACTGTGGGGAAACATCTCCTGCAAAGACAATTCTGCCTGATGGAAATGAAGAGACACCGCAGACAAAACTTTGTTCTCTGGATTTGCTTATCAGACTGTCTTCTGCCCAGGGAACATCTAGAAACAGAAGTGAAGCCAAGAGAAGAACTTGGAGACAAATGATGAACTTGGACTTTCAGATGACTGGGTTACTGTAATACGATGTGGCCTTGGAATTCTGCTGAAAACTTCTTAAATTGGCTATAAACCGGAGTGAAGCCAAGAGAAGAACTTGGAGACAAATGAAGAACTTGGACTTTCAGATAACTGGGTTACTGTAATAGGATGTGGCCTTGGAAGTCTGCAGAGGCCTTTGAGAACTTCTTAAATTGGCCATAAACAGGACTAAAGCCAAGAGAAGAACATTGAGACACAAGAAGAACATGAACTTAAAGATGACTGGGTTACTGTAATAGGATGTAGCCTTGGAAGTCTGCAGAGGCCTTTGAGAACTTCTTAAATTGGCCATAAACAGGAGTGAAGCCAAGAGAAGAACATGGAGACAAATGAAGAACTTGGACTTTCAGATGACTGGGTTACTGTAATACGATGTGGCCTTGGAAATCTGCTGAGGACTTCTTAACTTGGCCATAAACTGGACAACCTTCAGGGTATCTGAGTGGCTAGTACAAGGGTCAAACCGATAGTCATTGTGTTATGTGGCCATTTATAGGGATGGTCAATAACTTGGTTATATGGTTTGGATTTGAAGGAAATTGAGGAAGAGCTGCTGCTCCAATCATGTTTTATTTGCCGATGCACCATGTGTCCACCATGGCCATCTACCTCTGCTCTCTGCTCCCTCTATTTCCTTTCAGCATAGCTACAATGTAGTATACCATAGTGACAACGGGCGCGATGTGCGGCACCATGGGACAAGATGGCTGTGGTCATGTCAGGTTCTCTGTTGGGCCCCAAGTGCCCAAGTCTCACACTAAATACAGAATCAGAACCACAGGATAGTAGTGATGAGCAAATCTCTCCCGTTCTGCTTCGCCGAAAAGTTCGAGAAATGGCGAAAATCTGAGAAACACTACTTTTTTTGCATGTAATTTTTGACGCAACAGCACCCATTTTTACGCAACCAATTTGACACGTCGAGCCTATTTTTTTGGGGCGAATTTTCACTGAAGTTTCATGAGACAATTTTCCAGTGCCGAAATGCTGAAATTCGCTGCAAATCCATGCCTGCCGAAATAATTTGCTCATCACTACAGGACAGTATTTCAGACTTACCTGCCCCAACCCCATCTGGGCCTGTATGTCCAACTTTACCCCCTTTATAGATCTGGTTCTAAGAAAAGCAGATAGGGCTCCTTATTGCCCACAGCATTGCAAGAGCTTCTTCATTATAAAAATGCAATACCAGGGTTGGACTGGGCCACTGGGACACCGGGAAAAATCCCAGAGGGCCCCGGCGGCCCTGACCCAACGCTTGTCGGCGCTCCTCCTGCCCGACCATTCCTCACCTGATGCGTTAAACTTACTCTCGTTCAGGGGAGGACGTTGGGTGGGGGACCCTGCGGGAGTTAGGGGGGCCCCTGTGGGGGGGTTAGGGGACGTGGCTGGTGGGGTCACCTGAGCACGAGTAAGTTTAACGTGTCAGGGGAGGAATGGTCGGGCATGGGAAACCCAGGAGACAGGGGGGCCCAGTCTGCGAGGTCCGCTTCCTCCATTTTTCATGGAAATATGGGGGGGGTGGGGGGGGGGCAGGAGTGCAGGAGGGGTTCTTTCTCCTAGATTGTTACACCACTGACCGCCTACATATTAGGAGATTCATTATATGAAGATCTATAGGAAACAATATGGTGGTTTTACCCAGGCCAAGAATAATGGAGTCTTTTGCAAGGATGAAACTGCATAGAAGCTATTTTTGCCTTGTATTTCAGTGGGCGAATCACATTGGGAAAAGTGACTGTTTAATTACACAAGACAGGCAGAAACAGGATTAGATCGTAAGCTCTCCCAGGTCAGCGAGCGACTGTACATTATCCGCATCTTTGCAGATTTTCTGAAAATGATATTTTTCGCTGAAAAGGGTTTCTTGAAAAATGCGGTGGGAAGAAATAGAAAAACCAGTAGGAGTTGCTCCACAAACACATTATTCTTCGTTTATACGCGGGGGGGGGGGGGAGTCTCCGGAGACGGCGGCGCGGGCACTTAATAACCACTTTCTGGCGCGGGGAACAATAACGACTCATGAAAGGAAAACCGAGAAGCCAAAGGTGATAATTCAGAGCGTAATCCACGGCAAATAGATGTGTACATGCTGGATACTAATGGTACAAAGGGGTTTCACTTTGTACTTAAATGGATTATGTCAAGGGGGAATTGTGCCCCCCCAGGAAACGTTCAGATGAACAGAGAGGAGCATAAGGGAATCCTCCTGGGGCAAATTGCTTCTGCCGTTAATGGTACACATAATTACGGTGTTATAAGGGGCATTAAGCCTCAAGTGAGTTCAGGTTCGGACTGGGGGGTGCAGTGCCCACTGGGGCTGCCCCCCAAGGTGCCTCCTCCGGCCGCTTTCCCCGCCGCGCACCCCTCTCCGACATCCTCCCCTGAACACGTAAGTGAAACGGGTCAGGAGAAGACATCGGAGGCCAGAGGAAGCAGCAATAGGGTCGGGTCTGGGCCACTGGGTGTCCCGGTAGCCCAGTCCGACCCTGAGTGAGTTATTAATGGATCATTAGCGCTAGTGGGATGATTAAAAATAATGCTCCCCTTACTGCTGTGTAAGAGTTTGGGGGGGTATCCCAAGCGAAAAGGGTCCAAGACCTCTACTTTTGTCATCATGATCCAACAGTAGGCCCACCAAGAGATATTCATGCATGTAGGGGTCAAAAGTAGCATTAGCCATGGGTGAAAGAGATGTAGCACCTTGTTAGGGACAGGACTCTAGGGTGGCCCCATACTCTAGGAGAACCTCCCCCAAGGGTCATACTGTGCTACCATAGTAACAGAGTGGTCCCAACTTGGCACACCCAACCTTGCTTCCAGGAAGACACACTTATCATTAGAAGAAATACGATATTAATTACCACTTTACTATTACCAGTGTAAAACTGTATGGAGAGGGGATTTACATTGCCCTGGCCATTCCTGCCCAGAGGGCAGAATTAACCCAATTGCCACTGTAACCCAACCTTATATATCACTGGTTCCTCTGAAGACCCCACTAACTTCACTGGCCCCTGCAGGCTGGGGGATACGCTTAGAGTAGATGCCAAAGCATTTTGATGGAACCAGTCTAGATAAGTCATGTACCCAATGGCGCACTTTCTATTTAAACATAATATAAATTATATTTATTTGGCTATAATTCTACTTATTACATGGAGCAGTCAGTCCTGCCCCACAGAGCTTACAATTAACATTTGGTAGCAAGTCCCAGGGGGAGGGGGGTGAAACCATGGCTGATAGTCACATGATTAATGGGGTTTCATTAAGCTCTCTGGAGTGATATTGTCCCTATAATTACATAAAGAAAAGTGCTGACATTTATCCTTATTCCCTTCGTTGTCCTGTAATAACAAACGATTGGATACAGAGGAAACAAGTTCCTGAAGGAAGGGCTCATTATAAAGTGTAGAAACTAGTGATGAGTGAAATGTTTCGCCAGGCAATAAGATTTGCAGCGAATTGGCGCATTTCGCCATTGGCGATTTGTTTTGTGCAACTTCCGTGAAAATTCCCTGCGGAAATATTCGCTGCGCGTCCTAAAAATTCGGTAAGCGTCAAATTGGGTGCAGTCACATCGAATTGGGTGGGGTCGCGTAAAAAAAAAAAAAAGGCTGCGGTCGCATGAAAAAGGTCGGGCAACCAAAATAGATGCGGGCGACAAAAAAATTGCACGCTAATTGCTAATTTTTCGCTGTTTCACAAATTTTATGGGGCAGATTCACTAATAGAAACTAGTGATGAGCGAATCTGTCCCGTTCGCGAAACGGGGAAAATATCCTGCGGCTATTCTTTTGATATCTATGACTATTCTTGCAACAATTTTTGGACATGCGACTATTCTTGCGACAATTTTTGGACGCATGGCGAATTTTTCTGCTGCAAATTTTTTCATCCCTTTCGCGAAACAATCCGCCAATGGCGAAACGCAGAAATTCGCCGCCAATCCGTGCTAGGCGAAACATTTCGCACATTACTAATAGAAACCATACAAATGGGCAATGTTATAATTGTGTAGGATTATCTACAAGGTGGCGCTATTAACCACAGCTGAAATAAACTAGGGAGGCACCGAACCCACATTTTTGGGATCGGCCGAACCCCCGAACCCAATCCCCGAATCCCGAACCAAATCCGGTGCATCCCTAAAATAAACCCACAGTATGTGCCCAGGGAGGTGTAGGAAGAGGGACATTCCCAGCGCCCCCAAACCATTGCCCCCCAAGCACCTCTTCTGCCGCCCCCTCATTCTGCCCCGGGGAAGGGTTGTTAGAATGGGACGAAGTATCGTGAAATAACTGCAAAGATCTTAAGATTTATTTAGGGAACCAATGAGTGAAGACAGAGACAGACGAAAACTGTTGCCATGGAGAAGAATTGATTTTGCTCAATAAACTAATAATGAATAAAACTTGGGCAGCAGGGAAACGTTCTATAGGGAAATGAGAGGGTTAAAAATGGCTTGAAGAAGAACTAATTGTTCTAAGAAGCAAGATTTAGGGGAAAATTTATAAAATGTAAAGGAAAATTTTATGAAAATGATGCAGAAATTTGGAATTTCACTGCAAATCCATGTCCTGCAAAAACATCCGCTCAGCGCTATGTACGACCCTTGTCAGAATAAGCCACACCCACGACATTTATACAGGTATTTTATTGCACCAAATTGTTTCCGACAAAACAGAAATGTTGGGGAAACAATGTTGATTGGTTCATTTAGATCAAGTCTGGATAAAGAAAATTTGGGGGTAATTTGAAAAATTCTATTTTTTTGCCACTTTTTCTCGCACGGGATTTGATTTTTTCTGTAAATGTTAGAAATTCGAGGAAATGAGTTGAATTTGAAAATTACAAAAAAATGAGAAATGAGTTTTAGCAAATGTGCCCCTTAATCTATTTGATGCACTTTATAAATAGAAGGCTAAATTGCAAACGCCTTTGGCCCAAATGACACCCGTCCTTCTACATTATGTACCTGCGCCCCAGAACCCCCAGTATCACCTGGGAACATAAAGTATCAATATGTTATAGGCATGAGACTTCCATCGGCATCGGGGTGATATTGAGCAATAGGGAACGCTCCCCGGGGGCTCATCCAACACAATATAGTGCTAAACCCTGAAATGTTTGGCAATAGAAGAGCCAATAGGGAGCCATCAATTAAATCGGGCAAATTAATTGTAAGAGAATCACTTTTATTTTATTAAACATTGGGGTAACAGTCACCCCGCTATAGTTCCAGGGGTACCCAGGGCACAAATAAGCACTCACCCCAAATCCCCCCCTAACTGGCCTTCAGGCTGGGCCCCCTTAGCCCATAACAAGGTTACAGATATATAGAAACACTGGGGTAACAGTCACCCCGCTATAGTTCCAGGGGTACCCAGGGCACAAATAAGCACTCACCCCAAATCCCCCCCTAACTGGCCTTCAGGCTGGGCCCCCTTAGCCCATAACAAGGTTACAGATATATAGAAACATTGGGGTAACAGTCACCCTGCTATAGTTCCAGGGGTACCCAGGGCACAAATAAGCACTCACCCCAAATCCCCCCCTAACTGGCCTTCAGGCTGGGCCCCCTTAGCCCATAACAAGGTTACAGATATATAGAAACATTGGGGTAACAGTCACCCCGCTATAGTTCCAGGGGTACCCAGGGCACAAATAAGCACTCACCCCAAATCCCCCCCTAACTGGCCTTCAGGCTGGGCCCCCTTAGCCCATAACAAGGTTACAGATATATAGAAACATTGGGGTAACAGTCACCCTGCTATAGTTCCAGGGGTACCCAGGGCACAAATAAGCACTCACCCCAAATCCCCCCATAACTGGCCTTCAGGCTGGGCCCCCTTAGCCCATAACAAGGTTACAGATATATAGAAACACTGGGGGTAACAGTCACCCCGCTATAGTTCCAGGGGTACCCAGGGCACAAATAAGCACTCACCCCAAATCCCCCCCTAACTGGCCTTCAGGCTGGGCCCCCTTAGCCCATAACAAGGTTACAGATATATAGAAACATTGGGGTAACAGTCACCCTGCTATAGTTCCAGGGGTACCCAGGGCACAAATAAGCACTCACCCCAAATCCCCCCCTAACTGGCCTTCAGGCTGGGCCCCCTTAGCCCATAACAAGGTTACAGATATATAGAAACATTGGGGTAACAGTCACCCCGCTATAGTTCCAGGGGTACCCAGGGCACAAATAAGCACTCACCCCAAATCCCCCATAACTGGCCTTCAGGCTGGGCCCCCTTAGCCCATAACAAGGTTACAGATATATAGAAACATTGGGGTAACAGTCACCCCGCTATAGTTCCAGGGGTACCCAGGGCACAAATAAGCACTCACCCCAAATCCCCCCCTAACTGGCCTTCAGGCTGGGCCCCCTTAGCCCATAACAAGGTTACAGATATATAGAAACATTGGGGTAACAGTCACCCCGCTATAGTTCCAGGGGTACCCAGGGCACAAATAAGCACTCACCCCAAACCCCCCCTAACTGGCACTAAGTCTAAGCCCCGCCCTATCTGGGGCAAATAACCCACGTAGACTTTCTACCTTCCTGGATTGTGCAGTTTAATCCGTGACTGATTCCTCTCATCCCGCTGTGTTGCTTTAGCCGGAGTAGGGAGCAGACTTTATGTAGCTGATATAATGATACTGTAGATGATGTATTTAGAAACGTTATTCCTCGGAGTACGGGGAGGGAAGAGGAGCCGTTGGGGAAGATATTTAGAAAGGAATCGAATCCAAACATTTTTGGCCTGAGCTAAAAACCCACAAATGACTCTCCCCCTCAACGCCTAATAATAAGGAACACAAAGCTGCCATTATGGCCAACAAATGTATTGTACAACATGGTTTCATTGGGATCATGGGAAAGTGTGGGGATCAAATTCTATATCTCAAAGTGGCAGTTAAATAGAGTGGGGTTTATTTGTAATGCTCACTCAGGGGCATTACGTATGTACAGGTATAGGACCCGTTATCCAGACCAAGGGTATTCCAGATAAGGGGTCTTTCCGTAATATGGATCTTCATACCTTAAGTCTACTAAAAAAACAATAAAACATTAATTAAATTCAATAGGGCTGTTCTGCCCCAATAAGGGGTAATTATATCTTAGTTGGGATCAAGTACAGGTACTGTTTTATTATTACAGAGAAAAGGGAATCATTTAACCATGAAATAAACCCAATAGGGCTGTTCTGCCCCAATAAGGGGTAATTATATCTTAGTTGGGATCAAGTACAGGTACTGTTTTATTATTACAGAGAAAAGGGAATCATTTAACCATGAAATAAACCCAATAGGGCTGTTCTGCCCCCAATAAGGGGTAATTATATCTTAGTTGGGATCAAGTACAGGTACTGTTTTATTATTACAGAGAAAAGGGAATCATTTAACCATTAAATAAACCCAATAGGGCTGTTCTGCCCCCAATAAGGGGTAATTATATCTTAGTTGGGATCAAGTATGATCAAGTATGTCCATTCTTAATGAGCCTTACCGTGTTCCCCAAGCTTCACGGTAGGGTGGGGACCCCTGATGTGCCTACCCAACTGATATCTGGCCTAACATTGGCTAGATGTTGACCAGACAGGTTTGATATTCCCGTCGGATCGGGGGGGTCGGATCGGGGGGGTCGGGTCCTATTCCTATCATTGTAATTCAATCGTTCTGCCATCTCCCACTTTAGGTGGGCATATCGGTGGAGAGATCTGCTTGTTTGCCAAATGAGCAGATCCTATAGTCTATGGGCACCTTAAGTCTTCTAAAGTGGTTCCATAGAGACCAACTGGGTCACCAAGTCTGGACAATTTAATCCCAGCCACCATTGATCTGTGCATTGAACAAACAAACTCTAATGCAATGAGTCAAAGTGACTGATCACTCCACAATGGAACATTGGTGCGTGGAGAAGACAATTTGGCCAATTTTGCTTGATGGGAACCATAAATTCCTCAGTTGAGTGAGAGCGATTTGGCCAGTAATGTGTATAGACATCTCTACTGGAGGATTGAATTATTTGGAATGAGTTAATTCAGAATAGCTTGAGCTTTCTCTCTCCAACCCAGCAATAATAACGTTAACGTGCCCATTCCCAGATAATAAAATATCCTTCTATGGGTCGGTTTGGCCTTCTCAGGAGAACGGTGTCCTTCAAGGGCCACCCCAGGTGACTCGGTGATTAAATGCAAAACAAAGTCTCTCCAGTCATTCCCATTCCCCCCTCCCCCGACTATAATCCTCAGGCTCTTAGCTCAGTGAATAAATGTATATATACATGTGTTTCCCTATGGGACACCAGTCCAACTGTAACGTTCCACGCGGGAGTTTTCCAGTAACGATTCTAGAGAAATAATTTTAGCAGTAATATTTTAGCTCCTTCATTTTAATGGCTTCTCCTTCATGAATATCCCAAATTAGTGTTTATATTCCCAGCCCATGTAATTGCCCACAGCATGGCAAATGCCAATCACATACAAAATAAGGGAAACATGAAATACAGAAGACAATAGGCAGCGTTCAATTCTTGGATATTCAGATACATTGGGATTTCAGAGGAAAAACCAAGGGAAGCCACCTAGTGGTTACTTGTGGAATTGCAGCTGATTCTGAATGATAGAGAATTGTTGTGTATTGATCAAAAAGCTCTTTCAACTGTACAACCTGCAGTTCCCATAGATCTGTGTTATGATGGATCCTAAATGCATTTTTATATTGGTCTCCTTTATCCGGAAGCTTTTTATCGTCTTTAATCTCATTGTCCCTATTATCTCTCTTATAGAAATCAGTCCAGTAGGGTTTATACAATGTAAATCATTTTAAAGGGGAAATACAACACAAAGCTCATCCATAATTCACACTATTGTGGCCAAAGATCTCACGTATCTTTGCAATACTTTTTACATGAATTAAAATTCCAGCTTTCGAGGCTGATGGGCTGCAGAGATTGGTTGCTATCGGCGTATACAGGCAGGAACAATAGAAATCTTCATTTTATCAGATAATTTGAAAAGGTTTCCTGCTTCCCAATCGCCGCAAAGGTCGCTCGCTGCTCCGTTACCTTTGGATCTTGGGAGCCCGCGGCGCGCAGTATACATTGATAAATTGGTCAGGATGGGCGAAGGCGTGAATATATATTTATATCATTCGTCTTCCATTTATATTCATTTAAATAAGCCAGGAAAGTAAAGTATGAAGAGTTGTCTTTATTAGCAAATTTGTATATCATTATAGGAGCTGCCATATAATCCTCACCCTAACCCTCAACCCCACCCTAACCCTCATCCTCACCCTAACCCTCACCCTCACCCTAACCCTCACCCTAACCCTCACCCCCACCCAACCCTCACCCTAACCCCCACCCTAACCCTCACCCTAACCCCCACCCTAACCCCCACCCTAACCCTCACCCTAACCCTCACCCTAACCCCCACCCTAACCCCACCTAACCCCACCCTAACCCCCACCCTAACCCTCACCCTAACCCCCACCCTAACCCTCACCTTAACCCTCACCCTAACCCCCACCCTAACCCTCACCCCCACCCTAACCCCCACCCTTACCCTCACCCCCACCCTAACCCTCACCCCCACCCTAACCCTCACCCTAACCCTCACCCTAACCCCCACCCTAACCCTCACCCTCACCCCCACCCTCACCCCCACCCTCACCCCCCACCCTAACCCCCACCCTAACCCTCACCCCCACCCTAACCCTCAACCTAACCCTCACCCTAACCCTCACCCTAACCCTAACCCTCACCCTCACCCTAACCCTCACCCTAACCCTCACCCTAACCCCACCCTAACCCTCACCCTAACCCCCTAACCCTCACCCTAACCCTCACCCTAACCCTCACCCTAACCCCACCCTAACCCTCACCCCCCACCCTAACCC